>NW_007730467.1:168239-170279 GCF_000696425.1 Galeopterus variegatus | reverse complement strand
AAGATTTCCCTAAAGATTTATTTTAAGCCCCATCCATGACGACTATTGTGCAAGCTTCAGAGCTCCAGACCAGCAGCAGTGGCGTGATGTTTTAGTCCATTCTCACCTCTGACACTGCAGTTGAGCCCATTCCTTTCTCTTTTGTCCTTTCTGGGTTTTATTCATTTTATGACAAGTTGCACCTACACAATGAAAATCATTCCATTTAAAGATGACTAAAATTACTCAGTCAAAATACCTTGCCCCACGGTCTGTCACCCTTCAGCTTGTGTCTGTCATTCTTGCCCTCTATACAAAAAGCTCCAAAGATTTTTTTTCCCTGATGGAAACTTCTAGGCATCATGCTCCAGACTTCATACTGCTCTTAACATTGGCAGCTTGCTTTTCCATTATCTTTCAACTGAACACTTTTGTAAATTAGTCAGTGCTTTTTCTATTAACAACCTGACAGCTCTTTCTGTGTGAGTATTCTGCTGACATGAACATAACTTTGATTTGATGTTGATGGACAAATCTGTACCATTGGTGGATTTCCAAATGTACTTCTATGTGGGAGCATCACTCAAAGATAGCCAGGAAGTTACTGGTGTGATTGAGTTTGGGGGAAAAAATGTGTATTGATCAATCATTTAATAATTGTTATTGATTAATCAGCAGTCTCAGTATGAGTCATTAAATGATTCACCTCTCAGTAATTTATGAGGTTTCATTAATTATATAATAATCATTTTTACAAGAGGGTTGGCTTCTGGTTGGTTTATTTTATCATTTTCATTTAGTTTACTGTCATTTTTACAGTTTAAATTATTATAGCATTACAAAGCATTAAATATCTGAAGAATCCATTCCCAGGTCAATACTTTAAATTTCCAAATGTTCTTATTTGTTCACACCCTATGGAAAATGTTTATTCCACATTTTTTTTTTCCATTTCTAAGTGCCAAGAAAATTCAGAAACGTAAGTTAATTTGAGAATAACATATTTTTCTCTCTTTGGGAATTCTCTCATATTTCTTAGTATGTTCTGTAGAATTCTTTATTCAACATTGCTAGTAACAATTAATTTTTCTTAAAAGTATAGAAAAAAGAGACATACTTGCTTGTACAGACAGAGATAACAAGGTTAAAGGCTCACGTGGAAGGGAGGCTTTAAGATAGATCACAGGAGATGTCATAAAGTGGCACTTAATACCATGATGGATTTATCGTGTTTCAGAGACTGTCCCCCTCAAAAGCAGACCAACAAAAATTAAGCCTGTTACACTGAAGCATAAAATCCAAATATAAACTATTGTTAGAGATACTGAAGAATAACCATATCTATAAATGGATAGATTATTATTCTCATGAATTTCAAAACTCAACAATGTTATGATGAAATTCTCTCCAAATAGATTCAATACACTCACAATCAAAATTTCAAGAGTCTTTTTTTTCCCATTTTGTCGACAAGCTGGATCTAAAAGTTATACAGAAATGCAAAAGATCTGGAATAGCCAAAATGATTCTGATAAAAGGAGCAAAGTTGAACTAATACTACTCAATTTTAAGATTAACTATAAGACTTCAATAAGCAATACTGTCTGCAGTTACTGAAAGGGGAAACTTATAAATCACTGGAAGAGAAAAGAGTTTGAAAACAGGCCCACATATATACGGTCAATTAATTTTCAGAAAGGAGAAAGAAATGAGTGTCTAAAATAAAATCAGATTTAAAAGACTGAAAAAAATTAACATTGACCTTTAGCCCACACCACACACAAAATTTAAATTGAAATGGAAAGAGTCTTTATGTAGTGACATAAAGAAAGGTCACTACAAGGGATGAGAAGGAAGAGCTGAGTAGCAAAAAACATATGGAGGAAAATACAAGAGAAAATCTTGATTACTTTAAGATAGATCACAAGGAGGACAAAACAAAAAAAAAATGATAAATTGAGCTCCATCAAAAATTAAAAGATATTGCTCTTTTGAAAACACCACTTAAAAAAAGGCAAGCCACGGGCCGAGCCACTGGGAGCGCAGCAGCGCTCCCGACGC
>NW_007730467.1:166625-167657 GCF_000696425.1 Galeopterus variegatus | reverse complement strand
AAAAAAAAAAAAAAAAAAAAAAAAAAAAAGGCAAGCCACACTGGGAGAAAATATTTGCAAAGAATGTATCTGGAAGGACTATCAAGAAAATAAAAAGAACTGCTAAAACTCAATAATAAGACAATTCTCTGAAAAAGTCACAAGATTTGAGCTGATACATCAAAAAGAAGATATATGAATGGGCCACAAATACAGAAAATGACGCTCAACATTATTAACCACCAGGGAAACATAAATTAAAGCCACAATGAGATATTACTACATACTCACTAGAATGACAAAAATTCTCAGCCTGACCAGACCAAGTGTTGATGGGAATGTGGAGCAACTGGAACTCTCATATATTGCTAATGAGAACAGAAAATTGTATGATTTTTAGAAAACAGTTGGAAATTGTAATTTCCAAATGTTAGAAAACAGCGTGGTGATTTTTTAAAAACTTAAAACACCTACCACATAGTCTAGCCATTCTACCCAATGCATTTACCCAACAGAAATGAAAACATATGTCCACACAAAGATTTGGTACACAAATATTTATGGAAACTTTAGCTGTAACATCCAAAACCTGGAAATAACCCAGATGTCTATCAACAAACAGGTGAATAGATAAACAAACTGTGGCATGTCCATACAATGAAAGACCACTTAGCAATAAAATATAAACTACTGATATGTACAAAAACATGGATAAATCTCAAAATAATTATGCTAAGTGAATCCAGGCAAAGAAGAACACATCATGTATGTTTCCACTTATACAAAACTCAAAAATATGGAAACTAATCTATAATGACAAAAAGTAAGTCAGTAGTTTTCCGAAGATGTTAAAGATAGATTGTACAGAGGCTGAGAATATTCTGGAACTGATGGTTGTGATGTGATTTTATAGGTGATGGTGATAGTTCCACAGGTGAACATATAGCTCAAAACTGATCAGTCACTTTATATATGTGCAGTTTATTATAAATATCCATTATACCTCAGTAAAATTCTCAGAATTTCTCCCTTTAACCCTATGACTACAACTTG
>NW_007730467.1:164576-165989 GCF_000696425.1 Galeopterus variegatus | reverse complement strand
GGTTTTATATTTATATTTATTTTCTATTTATATTGTATCTAAACACTATCAAAATTCCTTATTAACGTGAATAGTTTTCTCAGTTAATTTTCTATGGTTTTTAATGTAATTCTTTACATTTTCTACCAAACAATATTATTTCATCACTTTTTTGTTAAAAATTATGCAACTCAAGTGACATTAGACATGAAGTATGAAAGAACAGCTGCTATTGCTGCCTGGAGCAATAAGGACACACTTGGTGTCACAGAGGAAAATCCACAATACCTATTAATGTTGGGATTAAGGGAAGAACGCATTTTCCATTTGGACTAAAAAGAAGTAGGAAGTGTTCTCAACAAAGAAGGCTGGAAATTGATGGAGTTTGGATGTGTTGTCCCCTCCTAAACTCATGGAAATTTGATCCCCAATGTGGCAGTGTTGGAAACTGATTGAGTCATGGGGGTGGATCCCTCATGAATGGATTAATGCTCTCCATGGGGAAGGGGGATTAATGAGTGAGTTCTCGCTCTAGTAGTTCCTGCGAGAGCTCATTGCTTAAAAAGATACTGGCACCTTCTCTCTCTCTCTCTCTCTTGCTTCCTCTCACTATGTGATCTGCTTGTACCCGCCGGCTGCTGCCACTTTCCACCATGAGTAGAAGCAGCCTGAGGCCCATGCCAGATGCAGCTGTCCCAGAATCATAAGCCAAATAAACCTCTCTTCTTTATAAATTACCCAGTCTCAGGTAATTCTGTTATAGCAACACAAATGGACTAAAACAGAAACGATTCTTTCTTTGCTACAACATGTAGAAAAAAATGCTGATTGTGCACAGAGAAAACAGAAGACATTGAGGGTTAGAGAGAAAAAGAGGGAGAAGAGGAGGGTGCCCTAGGAACCCTCACCCAATAGTCACGTTTAAAATGTCTTTCGAAGAAATCAATGAAGACTCAGGATTAAGAGAATACCTTTATTAGTAAAAACGTAGTAGTAAAAGTTGTAGAGGAAGACCCAGGCACTACACAGTTCAGGTAGTGTAGGAAAGGAACACAATGGACCCCACGGGCTGTGTCTGTACTAAATCAGAAGCACATTTGATCACTAGCATCATTTCCTGTGATGCCATCTCTGCTCCTTCCTCTCTCCCCAGGACTTCAGTTGTTGGTGGCACTTTGCATCCTTGCAGTCTGTCCTTACCTCCCTGTGTTTTCTGCTACTCAGCTCTTCCTTCTCATCCCTTGTAGTAACTTTTATGCTATAAAAATAATATATTCTTTCATTTCTTTGAGAATATGGACCACCCATTCTCCATTTTTCCTCTTTGTGGTAATAAGTCAGTTTCACTTTCAGGTTTTCCTTCTTATGTGTTATTGCACTTTTTTTTTTTTTTTTTTTTTTTTTTTTTGGAATTCCCCAATTGGTTTTTCCTTT
>NW_007730467.1:145458-163633 GCF_000696425.1 Galeopterus variegatus | reverse complement strand
TTTGGGAAAAAATCATTTTTCCTTTTTGGTTTTTTTTTTTTTTTTTTTTTTTCCTTTTGCACTTTTTTTTTTTTTTTTTTTGGTAATGCCTAACTGGTTTTTCCCTGTTTACGCATCTTTTAATGGGGAGCTTGGAAAAGGGACACAAAAATCAACTACACTGTAAACTGGCAAATTAAAATAAATTTAAAAAATAAATAAAATGGAGAGAGATCTGTGGAGATGTGTTTTTGCCAATAACCAATAAAGTATGTACAGGGACTTATCCCCTTTCCTAAAGGGTACTAATGTGTTAATTGACACTCATTTTCAAATATAAACCCGGAAGATACGTTGCTTGAACAACTGAGTTTAATGCCAGGACCTAGTAGAAATTAATCTAGGGCAACTTTGCTAAACAGAGGTAGTTCTCTGATTGGATGGAACAGAATCTGTGTCCTGAAGAATTGAAACCAGTTCATAACTATTTTCTTTGACTATAAATGAAAAACAACATTCTCTCATACATACTGCTTCCTTTCTCTGCCCCTATTATAATTCTTACTTGTTTTAGGATTTGATGTCTCACACTGCCTCACCCACCTACCCCCACACCTGCCCCAATTAATTATATACTTGGACTGCATCTTCTGAATGGACTGCACTCAGATGGGGAACGCTGGGAGGTGGCAGTCCAGCGTGCCTGCCTAAGTTTCTGTTTGGTGTTGCTTTTGTGTTTTTACATTCAGATACATAACTTGGGCGTCTCATGTCGCTTTCTTCCTGCTTTCAAAGTTGCCCAAGGAGGGAGTATTTTGAGGCATCTATTTCTCAGTTCCTCATTCTTGTAGCAATAAGAAATTTCTCCCAAATTTGGCATATCATTAATTTATGACCTGAGTTCTGAGTCATTGATTAGGAATATATACTCCTAATAATATTATTCCTTAACTTCTCTTTTAAGTAGTTTTACAGTTTCATTTTACTTTACCTATCATTATACCCATTTCACAGATGAGGAAAATGAAGCATCAGTTTTCCTGAGGTCACACAGCTCTGAGTGATGAAGCCAGAGATTTAACCCAGTTTGCTCAACATCATGGTTTAATCAATACATTATATCTACTGAATTCTGTCCTTGTTTGAAGTAGTTTTTCAGTAAACTTTCTCCAGTTTTCCACACAAATTTTCATATCATTTGCCAGTGACAACAAAGTGGCCTCCTCCATTACAATGCTTATATTTTTCATTTCAATCTCCTTTCTTTTGAACTTCAAAAAAATCATTAAGTAGCACTGGTGCTAGTGAGCATCACCATCTTGTTCCTGAAATTAATGAGAATTCTTCAAGTGTCTTGTTAGTTTACTTTAAGGGCAAATTTTCCCTATAAACCTGTAAAATTGGGCTTCATTATACATATATAAACACACATATATTCAAGAACACTTGTATTTCCCCAAAGGAGGTATACTAATATTTTTAAAATTATGCATTCAAAGCTCAATGCTTACTCAGTTCATGCACAGCACAGTAATTTTAGATTATTATGGTTCTCCCTTTTTTCCACTTAAATTTACTCTAAATGATCACTTTGAGAAATTGACTATGATCACTATAAGCCATTTAGCACTTTAATACTTTGACACCTCTATACAGAAATAAAAATTAACAAAATGTAGTTCTGAACAATTTTACTTTATACTCACTTTCATCTTTTATCACTTTGAAAAGTTTTAATAATATATCTTAGAGTATTCCTGTGTCGTGGACAAGAGATCTCAAGTTATCCTGATCTTTTCTCTATTAAAAGAAATGGGTGGTAAGAAGCCAGAAAATATGCATCAAACTGTTTGGAAAATACATAAATCTTCTGTTCTGTTTTGATTCTTTTCTTAATGTTAACATACTTGGCCCTTGTTTTCAATCACTGTAGAGAAGCTACGTCCCAATGAAGAGTTCTTTGCTTAGAGGTTAAAAGTTATTGCCAGCCTCAGCATGCTGTCGTGATAGAATGCACCAAATACCCCACAGCAGAGGAGAGGCAGGAGGCAGCAGGACGGGTGACCACCTGCAGCAAAACACTGCAAACCAGAGACTTGTCTTCCTATGAAGTATTTTTATCCCTTTGTTTCCAGGAGGAAAAAGGAAGAACATGGCTGGTTTGAGTTCACTTAAATGATTTCAAAAGTGTGTCACCGGTAGAGTTAGTGTTTATGAAGTAATGATTAACTTTTTTCTTGAATTGTGAATTTGCCTTGACCACAAAGTCAGGGATGAAGACTAATATTACCCACAGCTTTGTGTTTCTTTAATGAAATTTATTTTTAAAATGCTGGGCTCTGTTTTAGGCCTTCAGTCCTTGTGAAGAGTATAATCTTCCTGCCAGGGCTAAAGGTAAGGATGTGTGTAAATCTCAAGATGAAAAACAAAATGTTCCCTTCTTAGGCCATGGAGAAACAGCTGTAGTATGTTAGTTTGTAGTAGTGTCATAGAAAAATTGTATGTAAATTGATATTTCATCTAAATACTCCCATGTTTTTCATTGACCTCTATCAGTATCTTCCCACAAATGAAGAAGCATCATTAAAATCAAAACTCACATATTTCACAGAAATTAAAAAATTCATTTAAAATAAAATATGATGGGTAGTATTCATTATATCAGATATGATGCTGAAAACATTACATTGTTTTATACTAGAAAGGGCAGCAGTTTTATGTTACAGAAAGAGCTGTCGTTAGGAGTCACACGTTCTGGATTCAATTTCTGCCCTTGAAGAAATTCCTTACCTTATCTGATCTTACCTTCCTTATCTCTGAAAGGGAGATAGGCCTCTTCTGAGAATTAAATGAGAGAACATATAGGAAAGTGTTTTGTACATTTTGTACAATCTGTTTTTTAAAATGTATTATATTGCTTGTGTAAAATACAAAAGATTGTATTTTATTTTAGAGATGTTTTGAAATTATCTTGCAAAGTTATTACCTGTGTTACTAATATTTATATCTTCCATTCATTGTCCTCCCTCATATACATTTTAGATCATCTCACAATGGAATTGTGAGCATCTATTATGAGTTTTCATCTATCCATTCATTCATTCATTGAAAAATATATATGTATAAATGCATGCAGCCACACACACATGCACACATGGTGGGGGAACAGAATGTATTAACAGGATATTATGAGCAAACAGAAATGATCCCTGCCTTTGCGGTGCTTTCATTCTAACAGAGAAGGAAATGTTAACCAAGTAACCAAACAAATGTAAACTTCATCACATTAAGAGGATGTCCCCTGCCCAGCAAAATCAGGAAGGGCTTCTCTTGGAAAGTGACACCGAAATCAAGATTTACCTAAAAGATGAATAGAAATTAACAAGGGAAAAACTAGAAAGAATTATTTAGTCTTGGGCAAATGCCCTGTGGCAGAGTGGAGCACGGCTAGTACAACCGGACAGAAAGATGGACCTTAGGTTTGTAACGAAGAAAACTTGACTGAGGCAGTGCAATCAGGTGAAGAGATCATCAGAGGCCTATTTTAAAATACATATTTGGAAGTGACAGGGAAGGGAAGGAAGAACTCAGATAATGAATTTGGTTGATATGAATCAAAAAATACCGAAGTTAAAGGGAAGCATGGGCTTATGTCCAGAAAAATCAACCATGAGGCAAAGGTAAGCAATCGAGCTTGTAAGTGTGGAAGGGCAGGCTGGAGGTGAGGAAGTCTGAAAACACTGCTGAAGAAGAGAGTTATCCTGGGGGCGGGGGGTGGGGGGGTGCCTGTGTGTTTTCTGTCCTAGTTTGTGTTGTCAGTTGAATATAGGATTCCCTTGGCCCAAAAGAATGTATTAGTCACAAAGAGGTGACTTTTGTGACTAACACATTCTTTTGGGCCAAGGGAATCCTATATTCATCTGACAACACAAACTAGGACAGAAACCCTCCTGCTGCTGCCTTGGCCACAACCACTTTGCCACATTCTGAACAAGCATACACGCTATATCCAGAGACAGTCTCTAATCCCCAAACCCACAGGTTTGGAAAATGTCCTACAAGTTTCTCAGGTTTCTTGTTCCTCCTGAATTATGTGTCCTTCATGGGTTACATTTTCCCTGCATAGATGTTCAGACCACAAACTAATTCATTCTTTTTTTAAAACCTTTTCTGGAATATTGTCTCTCAGTGAATGTTTTTTTTTTTTTTGGTTGTTTGTTTCAAAAAGAAACTAAGATTATATAACTTCTAAAAATGACTGCTTGTGCAACAACAAGAAAACAACAGAGCAGCCCTGAGAAGTAGCTGCTGAGGCCTCTGCCAGCACCCTCCATGACTGAGCGACCTTAGCTGAGACCTGGCTCCATGGGCAACCAGACTCATGCTTAAGCCAAACTACTGGTCACTTATACTATAAGTGAATCTTTGGGGGTGCTGAGCAAGGCCAAGGGTGTACCCTGTTACCCTGGCTGTGATTAGGCTAGGATGTGTGCAAAACTGAGGTGTTCACGTTCTCTATTTTTTCTAGAAACTGTAAGAAAATTCTTAAAGTATCCATCTGTACAAAAATAGCCTATTTCACCTTTCAGACAGGTAGTTTAATATTGCACAAATTACTGGTCCTTCCTAATTGACCTCTATCTTTAACCTAGAAAACACTATCTCAGCAAAATGAAATCAACAGACTCAAGAAAGAGAAAGCAAAGCAAAATAGCAGAGAAGGAAGAAAAGACCAAAGAAACCCACCAGAAGAACAAATTTTCAAAGCAAAGGCTCAGAGTGTAAGATTTATTTAGAGCAAAATAAAGCTAACCAAAAGAGATTATTTCAAGTGGACAAATTAAATCATTTAACACATAAGCAGAGTCACAAGTCATAATTAATGTCTAAATTAAAATTGCATATACCAACATTGTGCTGTGACCAGTATAGTAACTCTAATCCAGGTAGACAATCTATGGTTTTACTTTTTAAATTGAAATGCAGCATAGCTGAACAGAAAATCATCAGAAAGAATAACATGATAATTATACAGTAACACACTTACATTTAAAATAGGATATTGATCACTGGGATGATGCACATTTGTTATGTACTAATGCATTTCAACATACCAAAGTGGGATGATAGATCTGGAGTAATTATATAGAAATTGACAGCACATTCATCACTGTTTGTAGTTATTTCACAGCAATGGCATTTCGATGAATTATAGCATGTCATCTCATGTGTATATAAATGTTAAATCATTTACGGCAACAATTGATCACTAACTATAGCATATACTGAAGGGTGGCACCTATAAGACTTTCAATTGAAGGAACAAATTTGGTGCTTAGATTGTGCAATTAATTTGACAGGCATGCTGAAGTTTTAAAAGTGACTCATATTTCATTCATTTTGTTGTCTCCATCTATAAAATATTACTGAAATGTGCTAAATAAGTATGTAGAAAGTGAAAAGTATTCTTCAATCCAGAAATAGCCTCAATGTTGCAATACCTGTGTTGGGGAATACCAACGACGTGATCTCTGGGAGAAATGGATCTATCACCCCCGCCCCCCCACACACACACACACACACACATACATCCCACCTGTCAAGAGATTTTGTTATCCAAGTTCCTAGGTAGGTAGAAAGATGATTGGTTATCGGTTACTCTAAAACTTGAATAGGGAAAGATAGAATGATGGAAAAAGAGAGGAAAATTTAAAAAAACAGAAATAGGTATAAGCGAAGAAAGGTCAAAGAGAATGAAGAAAGTTCTAGGAGTGAACAGAAAAAAAGAGAAAGAACAGAGAATTAAACTTGGAAACAAAAGTTCCATTTGAACTTGACCTAATTCAACAAGTATTTAAAGAGTATCTACTAAAAGCCAATCACCTTTTACTTCTTGGCTAAAATTCAGGTCATCAATAAAAGGTACTTTGACTTATTTCTTCTTTTCTATTTGTACCACCACCACCCAAGTTTAAGTGCTTAATTCCCTGTTCCTGGATTATTTTAAGAAACTCATAACCATTTTCTAGCTATATAGTCTCTTAACTCTTGCATTTCCTAGGTATCAATGCTAAATTAATATCTCTAAAACTGTCTTTGAAAACATTATTCCTCATTTCAAAATCTCTCAGTTTTCTACAAAAAAAAGTCTACTCAATTCAACTCTTTGTACCTTATATTAGCTAGGGACAGCAGAGTTCTGGTAAACTACCTCTCAAAAAAAAAAAAGCCCTAATTTTTAGCATTTGCTGATTTCCTTGTTATAAATACTCCCACCCACCGTAGCTGCTATCAAGCTACCTTCTGATATACTGAACCCAGAGTTAGAAAGAGACATGCATAATTGGCTCTCCCAAGTCAAAACGAACAGCTCCAACACACCACTGTTTGGGGGATACAAATTAAAATAAAATATAGCCCCTATCTTATAATGAAGTAAAGCCCCAATATTAACCTAATGGCTTAATCTAAAATGAGAATTTCTTTTTTGGATTTACTACGGCATGTGTTGTCTCTATAGCTCACATGATACCTCTCATAAGAGTATTATCATCATATGAACACCAATGGCATCCAAAATGTTTAGAGGTCACAGACTCTCCTATACCTCTTTGTACAGTCAGCATCTGCAATATACCACAGTTTCTTGCACATAGTAAGTGCTCGACCAATAAGTGACAGGTGAGGGTGAGGATAAAATAAAATTCTGAAATGAGTCATTACAGTTACTCGAGCTTTGCAACACTGTCATCACAGTCTACTTTTGTTTCTGCCTCTGTTTGAAATAAAACAAACTCATCTGTATGCATGTCACTAGGTGTTTCCCTGTCTATTGCTGCTGAGTCATTATGTTTATTATGTGAGCTCTGTTCTACTCCAGAGATATCCTAGTCGTATTAGTTAGCTTTTGCTAGGTTACACTGCATAACAATGGTCCCCACCAATCTCAGTGGCTTACAAAAGTTCATGTCTCAGCTGTGTTCCATGTAGGCTGCAGGTTGAGTGTTGTTCTGTTCCAGCTGCAGGTAGGCTGTATCTCTGCACCACTGTATCTTCACATCCAGTCACCCAGGCTGAAGAAGCAGCTTCTATGTGGGATGGACTGTTCTTATGGCAGAGAGGAAGAGCAAAATGACTGGACCCTACACAGTGGCACCTAAAACTTCTTTTTTTTTTTTTCCTTTTTGTCTTTTTTACTGTCCGGCAATGGGATAGCAACCCTCAGTGTTGCGCCCGCACCACGCTCAGCCAGTGAGCGGGAACTGGTCTCCACATGGGATCCGAACCCTCGGCGGGAGCATCGCCATACTCCCAAGCGGCGCACTCTCCAGTGCTCCACCGGGCTGGCCCCACCTAAAACTTCTTACTGGACATGGTCAATGTCACATCTACTCATATGCTATTAGTCAAAGTAAGTCACACAAGCCAAGTTTGACTTCTCCTACAGAAGGCATTAAAAATCAGAAACGCTGGGTTGAGATAAATAACACTCTTACAGGAAAGGAGAGTAAAATCGTGAAAACAATAATACAGTCTACCACCCTGTTCAAGGTGATTGATTACCTAGTCACCCTTTTTTAGAACTACATCCTTCTTCAGATAATACAGAGGGCTCTGGAAGCAAGGTAAATGTTCAGTGAGGGGGCCTCCTGGATTTCTCTTAGCAATGAAGCTTCAGACAAATCTGGAGTAAGACTTCATCTTTGTTTATAAACTCAACCCCGATTTTTCATTAGACCATTGAATTACTATTGTGTAAGGACTTTGCAGAGGAGAGGGACTGGGCACCAAGTTTCATGGGGAGCTGCGAACAGGAGTTGGACTCAGCGTCTGCTTCTCAGAGCACAGGGACATGAGTCTGTGCATGAGAATTTAGAGTCAGAGCTCCCAATCAAGACTTGGTAACAAAGTTGCAGCAATATTATTGCTTTGGGGATTTAACAAGAAAACCAGTCAAGAGAAGCTGCCATCGAAGACAGAAAGAATAGTTACAGATGTCACTGCTAAATATCTATCTGAAGGACTTGAACTATTCATAGTGGTTCAATGGCATTACCTTCACACTCATATGTGTGCCTGCTTTTCCAAGTCTATAGAAGGCTGGAGAGGAGGACAGAATCGCATCAGAGCCAAGTGAGGTGGGCCAACCAGGTGGCCGCTTCATAAAGGAAGCTAAAATATCCCTGCATCAGAAATACAGGGCCAAATCATCAGGGTTCCATGTATAACTTTTAATAAACGGCAAAATGTGAATGGTTCTTATTCCTTTCAAAGTGAAGAGCTTAGTTAAATGTAAAAAGAAAACACCCACCAGACGCACTGCTGAGGTCACCTCTTTCTGTTGGGTATCTCAACAACATAACATGTGACAATCCCAAGAGAGTCACTCTCAGAACCAGCTGGAATTCTGCAACCAGGTAGGACACAGAGCAGGGCTGCCTACAGGAATAAATGATTCCTTTTATCCTACAAATATATGTGGCACCAAATGCTTCCCAAGAAGCTGTTAGAATCAAAACAATTACACATAATAAATGCCTATCATGAATAAAATGATGACTACAAATTATAATGAAATAAAATAATTTATAAAATCCCTTGTTTTGAAATAAGAAAACATTTATAACTTTTATTAATGGAAATTTAGTTTCAACTTGCTAAGCTGAATTACATTTAGTTGAATTTAGTTCAACTAGGTATGGAATACATACTTAAGAAACAAAAGTTTGAAGAGCCACCTAGATCACATTCATAGGCCAAAAGTATTTTTGCATACTTGACCCCTCTGCAGAAACATAATCCTCCTCAGATTTTTCTGAGATGATTCTGGAAATCATAAGCAGTGTCTCTGATGTGCTCTTTGAACCAGCCCTCTTGCCTGCCACATGGTACAGGCCATTTTATTCTCCCTTGGCCCTGCTGTCTGTGGATTCAATCTCCTGTCTCTGCCAAGACCTAAAGCAGGAAATCTGCTGCTGGCACCCTCCAAAAGTACAGCCCTCCCTACGACCAAGCACTGCTGTGGGTGGCAGTGCCTGCCAAGGTCCCCACCAGGCTGCCAGTGCCCCATGTCAAGGAGACAGACATTTGTGCAGAGGGCAACCGTGACCAATGTCATGTTATCTATACTGAATTCCCTGTCTCTTGTCCTAACAAAAGCTGCTGGCACTGTCTTCTGCTGCTGTGAAATGTTCTGGCATGAATGCTGCTGTTCACATTCTCAGTGGTCCAACCCTTTTAGTATTTACTAGGTCTTTTATTGCTGCCATCTCCCTGTAATATGTGACATGGGTCCACAAATGCTGGAAACCATGTTTTCCACAGCCATCGAACCTGACTGTGCCCTTTCATTTGCCCATAGGTAGAGGTTTGCTCAACCAGTGTGAACAGGGGCTCAAGATTCTGACCCAGCCTGAGAATGGGGACTGGCTGGGCTCTCCAAGACACCAGAGCTGCAGGCAGAGATATCACTGAGGGTTCCCTGGCATTGAGTCTGTTTCCTCCCCACAGTGAGGAGGTGGCCATGCAGATGCTGAACCAGAGGAGCCAGATTATGGTAAGCTCTCTCTTTTAAGATGTGTTTAGATTGTTAGTGTAAAATTTTTGGAAAGGAAACATGGGTCTGAGTATGGAAGAGAAGATGTATAAGAATGTGGCTTCATTCTGAACTCTGTTGTACTTGTCCCATACTAAAAGTGCCATAGGCAGCTGTGTACCCCATAGGTGACCACACAGAGGAAATGCCACGTACAAGTCTGTTGCTTCTACTCCTGCTCCTGTCAATGTCATTGACAAAATAAATCAGGAACATATAGCATGTTGGTGTGTGGTCTCTTCCTACCAATTTTATCCATGGTAGCTGTGTTAAGAGAAGGCAGCAATTTCCCAGGTAAAGGAGGAATTGGAAACCAAGATAAAAGTCCAAAGCATCAATTCCAAGGTTATAAGCAACCAGCCAGTGTGACGACAAGTTTCAGGCCCTTCGCAGCTCCTGTGAGCTTGCTTGCTCAGCCATAGAACTTCTGTAATGGAGGACTGTCCTTCAAACTGTTTGGCAGACACATACTGCTGGCTGAATATCCATGCACATTTTCCTACCCTTTGCAAATGGGGGACATTTGACTAATACTGGCCAATGGACAATGACAGAAAGGTTTTGAGAAATGATGAGCAGTCCTCCAGCTCTCTTTACCTCTCCATGATGACGCCAAAAAGCACACACAGAGACCATGCGGGGCTCAGCTCTCCACCAACCACTTTTGGTCAAGTGAGTAAAGCATAAACCTGTGTTGTGTTAAGTCCTTACGATTTGGGGATTCGTTGTTTAGAGCATCATATCCTGACGAACACACTTATATTTGCCTCAATATTCAGAATATGAACTTGACTCACCTTGGCCAGTAGCCACTCATAAGGCCAAAATTAAGGAACTCGGGGGGGCAAAAAAGAGGAGAACCAGGAGAGATTCCCCTAGATGTTGTGAACAGAGGCAGAGGACACTTTTAGGGAGCTTGGCCATACCTAAACATGCCCACGGTGAACTCCGTTTAATCTCAAATCATGACCTGTATTATATATTCAAAAGGATAACACATTCTTTCTGTGTTAAAACTGAAATCAAAATGTCCAACTATTTTCCAAGCTACATTTGACCACTTTTCCAGAGATAGAACCTCAGATAGAACATTAAACAGTTCTTATCTATGTGTAACCACCACTAGAATCAACATTATTACAATAAATAGCATCTGGTTGACACTGTTAATGCCCTAGTGTTAAGAAACAGGAAATGGAAAGGGAAATGTCATGTACAAATTATCCTGAATGAATAGCTATGATAAGAAAAAAATAATTATGGATGAAAAAATGTTCTGCACTACTCTCTCACCATTTGAAAGGCATCTAAAATATATTTATGAGATACATTAAAGAGCTTATTTTTCTAGTGCCCAACTCTAAATGGATCATTTCCAGTGTTCTCTAGGGTATGTTTTTATAACAGTATCAATTTATTATAAAGGTCAATATTCTTTTTTCTCTTTCAAATTCTTTCAAGTGGGTTTTTAAAGTCCATTTTCTGAAGTATTTAAAATTCTGATAAGCCACTGCAAAATTACCAGGAAAGTCCTATGGGATTATTTTTTAAAAACATACCATTTGATGCAACACAAACCTGGGTTACAGTAAAATATCATTAAGAAAAGGTCAGCTCCGGAAAACAAAGAACAAAGAAAAAACCATCAGGCATCTTGGAAACACTGAGTTAGTTTTTCAAGGAAATAATAACACCCATCCCATAGCTAAGACAAATCTTGCATTCTTTCTTTTTCCTGTCATTTTAATCAATAGTCACTTGGTTTGATTTATTCCTCTGATACTATGTCTCTCAAAGGGGAAAGAACCTTTTCATTGTCAAGAAACATTTTGTAGTGATCTTCACAACCACAAATCTTTTTCTGGTGTGTAGGGCTTTATTACAAAGATTTGTTGAATAAATAAATGAGTTTTTTCTGTGTCCTAAGATAAGTATAAAAGTAAAAATTTCCATCACTCAGCTCACTTGTTTGTAAGATACCATTTACTGGCTTGATGCTTCCTTCATTGAGTTTTCCAAACAGACCAGCTATTTTGGTATTGAGCAGGCATGGGTGCAGCCCATCTTCAACCCTCTACCAAGAATAGGTACGGGTCAAATGAAAGAACATTTTATGGGACAGCCGTGCTGAGTATAGAGCTCTTTCTGCAGTGAGCCTAGCTGAATGTGCTCTTTCTTCCTGGCCAGCTCCCTTTGAGGCCACACTTCAAAGACGGCTCCTCTTGAGGGCAGCTAGCCCAGTTCAGCAAACTCTAGATTTTGACGTCAGTGCTTCTTGTTCCTACCCCTCACTAACTAGCATGCTCTTCCACAGAGAGATGACATTTCTGGGTTCACTTAGAATAAAGGGAGCAATGCTCACATGTTATGAGAACATAAGTCTGTCTCTAGCTTGGATTAAAGCACCCACCCTGCAACCCAGGAAAGATCACTTATTCATATGACAGTTTGGGTCCAAAGCCCCAGTTAACCGCCTAGAATTCCTTGTCATTCATGCATTTTCTTTTCCTCAGAGGCCTCGTAGGAGCAGTGGCTGCTGAGTAGTAGGGTTTGTATACACCCCTGGGGTCCTCCCATCTCTCTGTGTAGAAGTCTATTTCCCCAATCATCCCCTTAACATAGGTTAGATCTGTGTTACCTCTGACAACTTAGCAGTGTTGTTTCATATCTACACAAACCAACAGAAATGGAGTTATAAAGAAGCACAGTAATTAAAAATCTTATTTACCATTTTGACTGAGACAATCACAACCTGACTTATCCCCTTTGTATAAAGAAAAGGGAATACAAGAAATGAAAAAAAAAAGACAATTTTATTATTAACTCAATTGAGGTCTTATAATAGGACAACCTTGAAATTATCATCTAGTTTAAAAATTAGCTTGTCATATATATATATACATACATATATATATGTATATTTCTTTTTTTCTTTTTATCCAAGTGAACTTTGTCTACGATGAAAGATCAGCTTGTAGGAGATGCCTGTCCCACCTATCTCAGCAGAAAGATGATGAGAAATTATTTTTCTTTGACTTCGCTTAGGGTACCTCTGAATAGCCATAGTAGTGTTTCAGTATGCTGTTTCTGAATTGATGCCACCTGGACAGCTACCAATTAGGAATACATAAAGAGCAATGGATAAATTACAGTGGCCAAATAAACCTGTGCAGAAGTACCCTCTTGGGCATTTTACACTGCCAAGACTCTCTTACTGCTGGAAAATAGATTTGTGTAGAAAGGCCCCCAAGCCTTCTTTTACCCAGTGCATGGTCAACATGAAGC
The DNA here is from genome assembly GCF_000696425.1 of Galeopterus variegatus. Classification (NCBI taxonomy): domain Eukaryota; kingdom Metazoa; phylum Chordata; class Mammalia; order Dermoptera; family Cynocephalidae; genus Galeopterus; species Galeopterus variegatus. The sequence goes on along the minus strand of NW_007730467.1, from coordinate 150,774 downwards.
ACACCTAATCAATTGAGAAAAGAGCACTGTATTCCCAAGGGGAAATAACTGCAGCAAAATCTTGTATTTTTTTCTCTGTCTTCAGAAACCAAGAGCAATTGTACCCTCCACCTACACTCTAAAACTCAGTTCCCTGCTGCCATTTTATAGAGATACTGTGTATGAAACCAGTTCCAGTCTTCTAAATAGAGCTGGGGAAGGGAAGTTGATCTAGTACACAGGATTTAGATCAGGACATGAATTCTAACCAAGAGTCTGCCACTAATCACCTGTATTACCAGAGGCAAATTTCTTAACCCTCCCAGCTTCAGTTCTTTTGTACATAAAATGTACATTGTGGACTTTCTTGACTTGCTCCCAAGGCTTCTAAGAAGACTAAAGCAATGATTCTCAAGCTTCAGCCAGAAGCATGTGTCAGAATCACCTCACGGGCTTGTTAAAAGACAGACTACTGGGTGTGAGAGTTTCTGATTTAGTAGTCTGGGTTTGGGAGCCTGAGAATTTGCATTTCTAACAAGATCCCAGATAATGCTGTTGCTGCTATTTCAGAGGCCACAGGATGGGAATCACTGTGCTTCAACAGATTAATATCCAGAATACACAACATAACAGTAAAAAACAAATAACTTGATTTAAAAATGGGAAAAGGAGATAAATAGGCATTTCTCAAAGTAAGATGTCCAAATGGCCAACAGACATATGAAAAAATGCTCAACATCACTAAGCGTAAGGAAAGTGCAATTCAAAACTATATTGAGGTATCGTCTCACACCACTTAGACTGGCTATTATCAAAAAAGACAGAGAGTGACAAATGCTGATGAGGATGCAGAGAAAAGTGAACCGTCCTACACTGTTGATGGGACTATACATTTGTGCAGCCATTATGGAGAACAGTATGGAGTGTCCTCGAACAACTACAGATAGAAGTGCCATACAATCTAGCAATTCCACTGCTGGGTATGTATCAAAAGGAATGGAAATCATCATGTTGAAGGGATACCTACACTTCCATGTTTATCACAGCTTTCTGTACAATAGTCCAGATATGTAACCAGCCTAAATGTCCATCATTGGATGACTGGATAAGGAAAAGTGGTATGTTTATACAATGGAATACTACTCTGCCATAAAAAAATAATGAAGTCTTGCCATTTGCAGCAACATGGATGAGCTTGGAGAAAAATATGTGAAGTGAAATAAGTCAGTCAGGCACAGAAAGAAAAATACCACATGTCCTCACTCATAAGTAGGAGTTCAAAAATAAACAAATATTTTTTTTAAAAAATAAAGTACAACAATCAAAGTAATACGTTGAACTTTCAAAGGGAGAGAACAGAACTGAGGTTACCAGAGGTGGGAAAGGGGGAGGGGAAGAGGGGTAAGGGAGGAATTGGTAAAGGGCCATGAAAAATGATTATATTGTATAATGTCAAATATACTAATTATCCAGATTTGAGCATCACATATGGCACACATGTATTGATATTCAATTCTGTACCCAACAGGTATGTACAGTCAACCATGTTTCAATTAAAAAACAACAAAAAAAAAGCTGTTCCAAAACAGAAGGGCCATTGCTTAAAGAACAGATTTTTAATGTTCTTAACACAAAAAAAGGATAAGGTGGTGAGATGATGGATATGTTAATTAGCTTGTTTGAGTTTTTCTATAATATATACTGTACATACTCATTAATCAAAACATCACACTGTACACCATAAATATACAGTTATTATTTGTCAATTAAAAGTAAATTTAAATTTAAAACAAACAGAAGGGGCAGAATTTATTTTTCTTCTAATGATCTGCAGCATAAATGTACTCAAACAGTATATAGAAATAGATAGAAATAGTGCTCATTTTTAAGCATCTGTAAAACATATCCCAGCTGATTTATGTTACACCTCCAAATAATTCTATGCAGGAGGTATCTTTTTTCTTATTCTTAAAATAATAAATTAAAATTCAGAGAGGCTAAGTAACTTATTTGCTTGAAACTGAAATACCAGATGTTTGATAATGTCAAGAATATTTTTGTTGTGTGTTTAATGAATGTGTGAATACTATATAGGTACAGCCTCACCTAATCAAACATTTGGGGCAATAGAGTCTGGAAGTATAAAATAAGTCCTTTTCTCTTATTACAGTGCATGACGCACAGGCCTGATAGCTTTGACTGTTTTTGAGAAAGAGTTCTTTCATGCTATTATGTTTCCCAAATTTAATTCCATTTTTCTTTATAACTGAGGGTTTTTACATAAAAACACAACTCTTTCCAAAGAGTACGGATGTTTATAGTATTGCCTGAAGTCATGATTCTCCCTTTGATATGACAATTACTTTCATCACAACCAATTGAGAAATAAAATATAGAAGCAAAATTGATTCTAAATTAATGGCTTTTAAAAGTTTCCTGGGGAGTTGTCAGATAACTGTAAACATTTTTATGTTTTATATCAATTTCCAGCATCGAAAAATGGCAAAACTAGACTGAAAGGAAAGTAAAAGGAACTATTCCAAATAAATTAAATTTTGCCATCAAGTTATACAGCAAATCAGTAAGTTACAGAAAAGGATTGAAAACAAGATTTATGCTAATAAACATAGCAGCTATTGTTTGAGGCAAGCACGAGTTTGCTAACCTGGAGAGTATGGCTTTTCTATCTTGAGAATGTAGAAGACTGAGAATTCTCTATCTTGAGAATGTAAATGTTCTCTTTTATGAGGTACCTAATGTTCAGAGTGGGTGGCATTCAATAGTTCTCAACTGATATTATTTAGTGAATGGAATTGCTCCTCAGCCATTTACATTCATTATGGTTGAATGTACATGTACGAATTGTACTCGAGCCCATATTTGAGACATCACCTTGTCATGACTGGCACCACCCCAAAGTCTAAGCACATGTGCACCTTCATATTCTGTTGTTGTTGATTCAAATAATAATCCTATGCGTATTTACTGATGGAGGAATTGTGAACATTAATGCTGTAAAGAGCCAGGTAATCACTAAGGAAAACAGATCAATCAGTAGGGTGCAAATAAGATATGGGTGTTAAGCAAAAGAAATTAGAAGGGATCTGGGTGAATCAAGATTTGGTTATGTGATCCTGAGACTGCAGTTAATGCACCCCAACCTAGACTCACAGACAAGAAGGATCCAGAAGAGTCTGAAGGGGAAGGCACAGAGCCTACAGCAGCCAATGTGAGAATGCATAAGGTTAATGATAATTACTAAATCCATGGAGGTATGTGCAATTAATATTTTATGTTTAATAATTATACCAGCAATTATAATCTTTATGAGTTAATGATTAGCAGTAACAAGTTAAAGAATGATTTATGGTGATAAATAAATTATACAAAAATTGAAGCAGAATTCTGAAAGAATGATGATTGTATATAAGAATAAAAAGAGTGAGTAAATTTCAAGCCTGAGCCTCAGCCACAAACCATGACTCAAGGAAGGACTTTGTGCCCTTGGTGCTTAGAACAGCACCTGACACATCTTAAATACCCAATGTTGATTGGTTGAAATACATACCAGCAAGATGACGATGTGACCATTTCAGTGACTGATGAGAAATACAGTCACTTAACAGAGCCTAGAAATCATGTTCTTGAAAGTAGAAGCTTTCAAGACCAGCAGTGAAAACAGGAAGGCTTTTGAGCATAATACTAGGGTTTTTAATCTCCTATTGGCCCAATTCAGAACTCTCAATTGGATATAAGTCTCCAGGGGATATTTGTCAATGTCACTACGGGGATGGGAGTAGAGAGAAAGCTACTGGCATCTAGTGGGTAGAAGCCAAAGATGCTGCTAAACATTCCACAGTGCACAGGACGAGCCCCACAACAAAGAATTATCCAGAACAAAATGTCAATAGTGCCAGAGTTAGGAAATCCTGGCCTAACCCAATGGACTCCTCTATGCATGTGGTTTCTTCTCTACCCAAAATGTCAATAGTGCCAGAGTTAGGAAATCCTGGCCTAACCCAATGGACTCCTCTATGCATTGGGTTTCTTCTCTACCCCTGTCTTTCTGGCAAACTCTTCTCCATCCTTCAAAGTCCAGTCAACTGTTACTTCTTCTCTTAAGCTTAACCCTCCTTCATACCTTCAAAATTAGTTAAATGCCTCTTTTCCTGGGACTTGATTCCAAAAGCACATTTAACTTATTTCTAGCATTATATTTATTACAAATCATTGTTGTTTGTAATTGTAGCTAGGTATTACTTTAGCTGCACTGAAATAATAAAAATAGCTACCATGAATTAATCATTTTCTATTTGCAAGACATTTTGCTAAATGCTTTAGATAATCTCATGTAGTCCATGCACAAGAAAATATGAGGAAGCTAATGTTATCAGTTTTACAAATGAGGAAAATGAAATTTACAGGAGTTAAAAAATAAATACAAAGTCACACAACAAGAAAGTAGTAGAACTTAGATCCAAACCAGAAGTCAAACCAGCTGTGACATGTGTCCCCCAAGAAGAGAGATAAGATGTATTTGGCAGAGAATAATCATTTTTGCACTTTTGAATCAGAGAAAGTGAAAAGATTCGTGGCCAACATGTGAACCCACTCAGATGAGCAAGGATAGGGAAAGAGACCTACATGATGGAGCTGATAGCAGATATCCCAGGGAGGAGAATCAAGCAGAGGATCCATAGAAATACGTGGTCAAAGTTCCAGCAAACATGAATAGAAAAGTTAAAATGATCTTGACGTTCAATAAATGGATAACATGAAAGGATGACTAAAAGCATGCTTGTGGTCAAATATTCTAGCATGTAATGAAAACCCTTGGCTCTCTGGGGGGCCATGTTTTGTCTCAAGCACAGGGAGGTAGAATATCCAGGGCTGGGAAGTCTGTTGCCAGTCCCTGACTCAGAAATAAGAGAGGGTCTAGCAAAAGTCATGCAGGACCCTGACCAGGAGGAGACAGCCACACATGCTGCTCACTAGGAGCAGACCTAACTATGTGAGCTGGGGTACGGTGATGGGGGAGAGGGGCAGGAATTGAAGACTGGGACCAATTTTGAGTGTTGTGTCAGGGAGGAAGAGTAATCAGGAATAGCCTGATTATTAAGCTGAGGACTGTGGTGCTGGAGCTGACTGAATTCAGGTGAGGCCAGGTGATGGGAAGTGGGAGCAGGGCTGAGCCCACAGGAGACTCACTACGCGAGAAAGAATGGATGGTAAAGCCTGGAGCCAGGTCCTGGCTGATGACAATCTTGCCTTTGAACTAGAAGTAGTGGGATCCATCTTGGGCTCAAAGTCAGCGTCCCCATATGGTTCAGAAAAAAA
>NW_007730467.1:134568-145332 GCF_000696425.1 Galeopterus variegatus | reverse complement strand
TAGAAGTAGTGGGATCCATCTTGGGCTCAAAGTCAGCGTCCCCATATGGTTCAGAAAAAAAAAATAATAATAATAATAATACTATAGATAGATAGAGATTTTATTACAGACAGAAAAGTATATATATAGAAACTGACAGGAAAAAAAATAATGAAATGCAGGAGAATGCTAACATCCCTCCTTAAATGTAATTGTTTGTACTATTTGGGTGATGTTTATCAAAATTTGAAATTACTTAAAAAAAAATAAAAGTAAAAGCATGCCCTTACCTCCTGCCATGGGGTTAAGTGCTCCTGTACAAACGGGAAAGGTGCTGTCCTTTGTAAGTTTTCAGCCACAGTGAGCACATCCTGAGCATCTCCCCCTGTGGAGTGACCAGGCTCATGGCATGGTGGCTCAGAGTTGGTCCCTCCATCAGACAGGAAATTTAGCTACCCCACATGGTGCCCCAAACTCTCTCCCTGTCTGTCATCTCTCTGGGATAAATAAATAATAATAATAATAATACTATAGATAAATAGAGATTTTATTACAGACAGAAAAGTATATATATAGAAACTGACAGGAAAAAAAATAATGAAATGCAGGAGAATGCTAACATCCCTCCTTAAATGTAATTGTTTGTACTATTTGGGTGATGTTTATCAAAATTTGAAATTACTTAAAAAAAAATAAAAGTAAAAGCATGCCCTTACCTCCTGCCATGGGGTTAAGTGCTCCTGTACAAGGAAAGGTGCTGTCCTTTGTAAGTTTTCAGCCACAGTGAGCACATCCTGAGCATCTCCCCCTGTGGAGTGACCAGGCTCATGGCATGGTGGCTCAGAGTTGGTCCCTCCATCAGACAGGAAATTTAGCTACCCCACATGGTGCCCCAAACTCTCTCCCTGTCTGTCATCTCTCTGGGACCACACAGGTAACAGACTTCCATTGCTAGTGTAACAACACAGGTTGGGTCCTTTAAATTGACTGATGGAAACTTCATTAACCAGGAGGCTAGTTACCCAGGGCAAAACAAAATCCTCCAGTGGTCCCCGCTGAGTAATCCCTTCACTAATCTCCCAGTAGGAATCTCCCTCAAATCTTTTTAAAAATTTCCTATTGTGAACCAGCTATGTGTGCTTGAAAATACAGAAGAGTATACTCAATTCCATTCAATGTGACAACAGGAGGCACGTAAGTTAAGAGCCTCTCTCTGTCCACGCATTCGTGAGCACCTGAGAACAATCTGAGCTCCTGCCACAGAGGACTGAATCTGCCTGTTTTTCACGTGGGCTGTTAACCAAACTTGTATATGACATTAGAGACAGTTACGGATATTCTTAAATGATATGTCTTTCTAATCTTTCATCCAATATGTTTCCAGCCAACTTTAAGTAGAAAAGAGGAAAAAGCTGATTACACATAGCCAGTAGCTAGAATCATTTAAGCTAAATTATTAGGGTCTATAAATAACTTTGTCCTTCCTTTGTGGGGAAAAAAAAAGATTGTGAGGTTACCGAACAATCAGAGGAGCAGCCTATTTTTCTCATGAAGTTGTGACAACCTGAGAAAATCTCAAATGAGTTTCGGGAAAATGTAACAACCCAGTGCAGTATACTGTGTGCTGAATGGGTGCCTGTTAACTAAAATTCTGATACAACCTATTTACCAGCACACTTGCCAGCCCTTCTTTCTAGAGCTACTAATATTGTATGATTTGTTCTAATGTGATTTTCTTTCTCTTTACCAGTGGATTAAATTTTAGGCTTGGTGTATTGACATCATTAATTTTTCTACTTTGAATAAGTTGCAAACTCTTAAAAAAAAAGAGCATTTCTCTTGGAATTTTTCAAACAATACATCAGATACCCTGAATCGGACACCATAGATTGTAAGAGATCCCATTATTTTATCCACCAACCAGAAAACACTGCTGATTAAACAATGACACCATGTGTTCTTATCACCTAGAATTTTATTATATTCAAATTGAGGAAATTTGTTATATGCTAAATACACTCTTTTAGATGTATTTAACACATTTTTATTATTTATTATTGTTGTATACATGTTAAACAAAAATACATGAAATATATTGATTAAATGTGTATTTCTAAAACTTCATGCTCAGAGTCTCTCTTTTGTGATTACTTTTGAAGTCAGAGTTGTTAATGTCAATGTTGGTCTATACAGTGTTGCTGATGCAATATTTCTTAAAAGAATCTACAAAAAGAACTAAAATCCTTTGTGGCTGAGCCTTAAACAACCACAAAGGACTAGATCAGCCCCTTTTCCTGCAACCATTTGGTTCTTAGGGGTTATAAAAGGGCTCTGCAATTTTCTCTGGGATTTTCTTTTAAGCAGTTGTCAGTCATTCTGCAAATTTTGATGATGATGCTTTTGCTGTTTTTATAGCTCAGTGTCAAGTGTATTATGCTGGCCTACCCCTCAGCAATTGCCCAATGCTATTTATTATAAAATACAACCCAACACAGAGAGGTTAAAAATTGCACCGTAGAACCCAACAAATACAATCTGTGTTATTGAACAGAGCTAAAATTTATTTCCTGAATCAAGAAGACTATTCCCTATTCTCACCTCAACTGAGAATCAAAACCCAGAGTCTTCCTATATTGGTTTCTTGGCAGCCATTTTGAGATGTTTCTGAGCTCTTATCAGAATATAAAGAAGATATTCAATCATTTGAGTAGGTCTTAAGCTACTCATGGATAATTTACAGCTTAGAAGGAAGTAATTTAATAAGATATCTCTCCAGAGCTTGGTAAGGTATAGAAGGGAGAATAAGTTTGATGGTGTGAGTGGATGGCCAAAGCACATTTGGATAGTGACCTCTCAACTCCCCCACCTCCAAGAGATCAGGCACCTACATGAGGTGCTGTATGGAGGTGAAGTGAACCACAGATGAACACTTGGCACAGAGGAGGGAGAAATGGGAGAAGTTATTCTTTCACCCAATCAATCAGACAGCAAATATTTATAGAACCTATAACAAATGCAAGGTGCAAGCTTTGGTGCTCTGGCAATTCTGACCCACATCCATCCTGCATCAAAGACACAGATGACTGCAAAAGAACTCTGTGATAAATTTTCTTTCTTCCAAATCTTACTCTTTCATGTTTTAGGGGTAGAAAGGCTAAAATGGTATAAGATCAAATATTTTTCCCCATGCCTTAGCTATATCAATAAAACATTTTATAGGACAAATCTATATACTGGAATGTGCAGTGTATCCATGTTTATTCAGCTCTAGTTTGAAATTTCTTTAAAATCTCATTTTTCAGAAGTTTAGCAGCATTGCAAGCTTTCTACCAAATTAAATTTGCATCACAATACATTTCAGATCCTTCAGTGCCGGACAAATGCAGCTTATATTAATAGGAATTAAGGTTTTTTCATCCAAATGCTGAAAATTGCCCTGGTTTAACTCTGAAAGACTTTTTTGGGTAACCTTTTATTTCATTATTTCTTCTAGAAATGACCCAGCATTGAAAAATTAGGCATTTTGTTATTTTCCTCAGTCAGCCCAGAAACTAGGTTACTGCTTGTCAAACTCTGAATCAGAAATACCCACAGTTTTTTTTTTTTTTTTTTTAAGAAATGCTTCTTGCTTCCCTTCAGTTGTACAAATCACTGGTGCTGTCCTCAGCCCAGAAACTAGGTTACTGCTTGTCAAACTCTGAATCAGAAATACCCACAGTTTTGTTTTTTTTTTTAAGAAATGCTTCTTGCTTCCCTTCAGTTGTACAAATCACTGGTGCTGTCCTGGATATAGGCCACCTCTGTAGCCTGCTGAACAAATGATTAGACACAGCACAGGGAGTGTTGGGTTTGCTGTGAAGTAAGCGCCCTGCTCACTGTGCCAGGTAAGAGCCTGTGATTTGTCTGTTCTTTTTTCCTGCACTCTGGCCATTTGAAGTTAACTTGTTAAGGCCTGCATTAGTGTCATTTTATTGTTTTTGGTCCTTTAGCCAAACTCTCCCTGTCACTGCCTGCATGGCTCACATGTGGTTGACAAGCAGGGCCTTTTGAGCCTCTGGTTGTCTCTTTGAAGTCATTTCCATGCAGCACCTTGCAGAATGATCTTTCCCTTGATGTCCTCCATGTTTTGTTTTGGTATGCTGAAGCAGCCTAAAATAGTTAAATGGGCTCTCCACTAGTTTATGTGTCCTTGAAGCAATTTTAAAAAGCTCTATTTGAACTTTCAATCTGAAATTTTAAAATATTCCATGAGTAGTCATTGGTTTTTATTTATTTTTTCAACTATAGTAGATATAGAAACCGAAGGAGGGCATCCTGACTGTCTGAGGAGGCTGGAATGGGAGTAAGAATGTGGACAGTACCACTGAATGGCAGTCACTGGGTGTGCCCTTGGTCATCTGTACACTCAGAGTGTGACCAGCTTGGAGGAGATTTAAATGCTGACTTTATTGACCTTGGAAAGCCAAAGTTGAACTCTCAGTGAGCTGACAGAATCCCAACAAGGTAATCGATGCAAGTAATCAATTATTACAAACCACTTTTATGGCAAAGATAAAGATGAAACATACAAGGTGTTTTCCAAAAGTTTGTGGCAAATGTGTATTAAGAAAAAAAAATGCATTGAACTTTCAATCTGAAATTTTAAAATATTCCATGAGTAGTCATTGGTTTTTATTTATTTTTTCAACTATAGTAGATATAGAAACCGAAGGATGGCATCCTGACTGTCTGGGGAGGCTGGAATGGGAGTAAGAATGTGGACAGTACCACTGAACGGCAGTCACTGGGTGTGCCCTTGGTCATCTGTACACTCAGAGTGTGACCAGCTTGGAGGAGATTTAAATGCTGACTTTATTGACCTTGGAAAGCCAAAGTTGAACTCTCAGTGAGCTGACAGAATCCCAACAAGGTAATCGATGCAAGTAATCAATTATTACAAACCACTTTTATGGCAAAGATAAAGATGAAACATACAAGGTGTTTTCCAAAAGTTTGTGGCAAATGTGTATTAAGAAAAAAAAATGCATGAATTTTAAAAGTTTTTGCACCAAAATAAACTTGTACCAACTTGTTATAACATGTCTAAACAAGATTTAGTTGGGCCAGCCCTGTGGCTCACTCAGGAGAGTGCAGCGCCGGTAGCGCTGAGGCCGCGGGTTCATATCCTATATAGGGATGGCCGGTTTGCTCACTGGCTGAGCGTGGTGCTGACAACACCAAGCCGAGGGTTAAGATCCCCTTACTGGTCAAAACAAAAAAAAATTTAGTTTGAGGCTCTAAGACATTTGTTTGAAAAGAGCTCCAATCAGAGCAACATGAATTCTGCTAAAATTGAAACAAACATCAAATTTAAGGTAAAGCTCAGGGGGAAGATAGTGAAATCACAGGTGCTTTACAAAAATTTTATAGGGACAATGCCCCAAATTAATCAGCAGTTTACAATTGGATAACTCATTTTAAGAAAGGACAAGATAATACTAAAGATGAAGCCCAAAGCAGCAGACCATGCACATCAATTTGCAAAGAAAAAGTTTATCTTGTCTGTGCCCTAATTGAAGAGGATTGACCATTAACAGCAGAAACAACATCCAATACCTTATACATCTCAGTTGGTTCAACTTACACAATTCTGACTGAACAATTACAGTTGAGCAAACTTTCTGCTCAGCAAGTGCCAAAACTGTTGAATACAAAAGCAGAGCTTTCAATGGAAATTTTAAACAAGTGGGATCAAGATCCTAAAGCATTTCTTTGAAGAACTGTAACAGGAGATGAAGCATGGCTTTACCAGTGTGATCCCAAAGGCAAAGCACAACCAAAGCAATAAATACCAAGAGGTGGAAGTGATCCAAAGTGAAAGTAGACCAGTCAAGAGCAAAGGTCATGGCAACAGTTTTTGGGGGGATGCTGGTGGCATTTTCTTGCTGACTTTCAGAAGGGACAAAGAATGGTAACATCTGCTTCTTATGAGTGCTTTCAGAAACTTAGCCAAAGATATAGCAGAAAAACAACCAGGAAAGCTCCTCGAGAGAGTCCTTCACCACAACTGCTCCTACTCATCCCTCTCACCAAACAAAGGTGATTTTGCAAGAGTTTTGATAGAAAATCATTAAGCATCCACATTACAGTCCTGATTTGGCTACTTCTGACCTCTTTTGTATACTAATCTTAAAACAACTTTAAAGGGCACTCATTTTTCTTTAGCTAATAGTGTAAAAAGACTGCATATGTCATGGTTAAATTCCCAGGACCCTCAGTTCTTCAGGGATTGACAGAGTTTGTATGTGTTGTCCCCACCAAAACTCATGTGGAAATTGGATCCTGAATGTGGCAGTGCTGGAGGCTGTTTGAGTCATGGAGGCGGATCCCTCATGAATGGACTCATGCTCTCCCTGGGGGAGGAGGGGTCATGAGTGAGTCTCGCTCTATTAGTTCCTGTGAGAGCTGGTTGTTTAAAAGACCCTGGCACCTCCTCTCTTGCGTCCTCTCACCATGTGATCTGCTGTACCCACCGGCTGCCTGCCACTTTCCACCATGAGTAGAAGCAGCCTGAGGCCTTTGCCAGATGCAGCTGTCCCCAAAGTGTAAGCCAAATAAACCTCTGTTCTTTATAAACTACCCATTCTCAGGTATTTCTGTTACAGCAACACAAATGGACTAATACAGGGATGGAGTAAATTATTAACAAAAGTGTCTATAATTGATGGAGCTGATGTTGAGAAATAAAGTTTATATATTGTATTTTCATCTTTTAATTCCATTTTTCCATGAACTTTTTCAAGTCCCCTTGTACTTCCCAAGCTGTTTAAAAACTATCAAATCAGCAAAAGTGGGCTTACATTTGACCAATTTCCACATAAACCAAGTAGTCTTAAAGCACATTAATTATGATTCCATCAATCTAGAGAATATGTTAAATAAGATTATGAAGTCCTTGACAAGGATTCTCACCCAGCAGTTTTTTGAAAGAATCATCCAATTCATTTGATACTAGAGAGATGGCTGGACAAAAGCACTTGGTACCACATCTGAGGATTATTTGCCAACTGCTGGGTTCTGTGTGCAAAGGCTTATAGTCAAGAAATTAAATTTCTCTGACAAAAGAGAAGATATAAAAATGCTCCTAGAGTAAATACTCACACTGAGAACTCATATCTAAATCCTCAAGGCTGGCTGAGTTCTAATTTTATCCTCTTCTACTACCTACACTACTCTTTAAAGCAAGGCGGGATAATTTATTATTTTAGTTTATGTGCAAACTGTAATTCCAATATGACATCAGGAAAAGTCTTCTAAAAATCAAAGTTAATGTTAACAAAATGATCTATTTCATCACCCCCCCCCCTCATAGAAGCTTATGAATCATTGTGAATTTATTGTGATAGAAAGACAGTGGCTGCTGGCAATTATACTGATGAGCAGAAACCCTCACAAGTGGGTACTTTAAAGCAATTATTTTCCATTTGGTTTTGAAAAAGCCTCTTAGTGCAACTAAGCTTTGATTACCTGGCATCTGAAAATGTACATTCTCAGAGGGGTATTAGTGATGATTATTTTAGCAGAAAGAAAGTAAACAGCTACTGTTTGTGATAGCTCAGTTGTGAGCCTCTTTAAAGTTTGAAATATGAATTGTGCAAAAGATGAAGTTTTGACTTAATGGACTAGCACATTATTACATTATGTCCCCAACTGGAAAGAGTCAAGAAGTTACTAGGTACCTGAAGACCAGAAAGATGTTTGAAATACATTGTTTTCAAGAACAAACCTCTTCACACTTGAAAGTCAATGTCGTTTTTTGCTAACAGATTCTCCAGTCCCAAGCCTGAAACTTATTTCTCTATTTTTTATATTTGGCCCCAGGTTTATAGACGAGTACTCTACCAAAGAATCATACATAGTACAGAGCTGGCCTTGTATAAACATTGATTCTTTCCAGGAGAGAGGCAGGCCAAAGGTCATCCAAAGAGGGAATCTGGCAGAGAGAACATTTGATTTATTTTTCAAGTACAGAAATATTGGGGTTCTTAAAACAGGGTATTGTGCCCCTTTCCGTCTAATTTGTTTATTGGTGCACATAGAAGTCAAAAGGCCATATTTAAGAAACAGTGAGGAATGTAAACCAAACCATAGGTTAAAGGCTACAAGAAAAAAGTGTTCAAATTGTAAACTTTGCTCATATCTCCAGGTCTGGAGATGGTGGGCACAAACACAGGTAAACATAATAAACTTTTCCACTTGTTTTGGACATACGTTCCCCAAATACAGCAAAAACTGAAAAAAAAATGCAATGGAAGTACTTCAATGACTAAAATGAAGACAAGAAAAGGGGAGATGTACTGGATCGTGTAAACAGAAGTTACCAAAACCAGAATCTTCATTTTCATAACCATTTATATTTGCATATACAGCCTATTACAGTTTGATGGAGTGCCAACAAAACCATGCAGACTGTGATGTCGCCCCTACAAATGAGGTCACTTTGTCCAAGTTCCCACGACTAACAAATTGTAGAACTTGAACTAGCTGCTTAGTGTCTATTTGCCTGTGTTTTTCTCTATATATGAAAATAATACATATTCATTTTGGAGAAAGAACAAGTAGAAAAAATATACAAACTATTTTAAAAGCATAATCCAACTCCTAGAGAGATTGTTAAAATGTTGTCATAATTTCTTAATTTTTCTACATATTGCTTTGCAAATATTTGATACCATTTTTTGTTCTGCTTCAACATTGTATCATTAGGCATTTTTTATATCCTTAAAAAACTACATGTGAATATCATATTTAATTTATGCAATTATTTCAAATATACTGTTTCTTACTTTATCCAATCACTCCCTATGGCTGAGCATTTAGAAAGCTGCAAATTTTTCACTAGTATAAGTTGCCTTACAAAAATATCAGAATTTGAATTTCTGGCCCTAAAGTTATGAGCATCTTAAAACTCTACTCATATTCCCAAATTACCTTCTTGAAAGGTTAAAACTCTATACTTCCGGCTGTCTCTGTAGCGCCCATTTCATGACACTTGCCAACATTGGGTATCCTCTTTAAAAACAGCTCATATATTTAATTAATACAATTTATATCTCATTTTTATTTGCAAGCTTTGGTTGTGCATTAAACTAATACTTTTCCAATGGTTACTACTTATTTATATTTTCTCTTCAGTGAAGTAATTGTGTATAGTCTTTCCCCATTTATTTATCAGAATCTCAGGGTTTTTCTCATGGATTTTTAAGGCCTTGTCTTTCATACTTAGTGCTGGAACCCTAGCACTGCATGTGACAAAATAAAAATTAATTGAATGACTTCTTCATAAATCAATGTTTTTAAGCATTTTCATATTTGTCATAATGATTTTTCTTTGCCATCTGTTAATATAATGTACACAGCTTAAATTCTTGAAAGCAGTTAAATCTGTCTTTTCATTTGCAAATTCTTCCTTTTGGTTGAAGTATAGAAGATTCTGCCCAATATAGAGCTCAGATAAACAAACACTCAGAGTTTCCTTCCAAGCATTTCATGGCCTACTACTTATAAGTTAATGATGATCTGAAATTTAATTTAATATGGGATAGAAGTTTAAGACATATGCATTTTAAAATAATGACCTAAATCCACTTATTAAATAACTTTTCTCTTCCCCAAAGATTTTTTAATAGATCATTTTTATATGTATAATTTGTATATATATATTAAAATGCATTTTTGCTACTGTTCTGTTTCTTTGATCTTTACGAAGATGTTTATGGGTAAAGGGCCACAAAAAATGATTACATTGTGTGATGATGAATATAGTAATAAAAAACAAATAAAATATAAAAATGTTTTTAAAAGATGCTTATAATTGTATTACATTAAGTAATGTATGATAGCTATATACAGTTTTAATATCAGGTAGCAATAATTTTGCTTCATTAATCTTCATATTAAACAATATATTCCTACCTGTATAAGTTTCCCCATGATTTTTTTTTATTATACAGATTTGTGGGGTACAAAGTTGACTATCAACAGTGTGTACAATGTGTGATGGTCAACTCAGGATAGTTAGCTTATTCATCATTACAATACATAATCATTCTTTGTGTCTGTGACCAACAGTGATTGTCAACTCAGGATAGTTAGCTTATTCATCATTACAATACATAATCATTCTTTGTGTCTGTGAACCAATTTCTCATTAACCTCCCTCCTTCTCCACAGTTCTGTTCTATCCCTCTAAGAGTTCAACGTATTATTGTGATTGTTGTTTCTCCCTCCCTCCCTCTCTCTCCTTCTCTATTGTTTATCTGTAAATTCAGCTCCCATTTATGAGTGAGGAATCTGGTATTTCTCTTTCTTTACCTGGGTTGTTTCACTTAGCATAACTTTCTCCAGGGTCATGTTCCTGTGAATGGCAGAATTTCATTCTTTTTTATGGGAGAGTAGTAGTCCATTGTGTATATAGACTACATTTTCCTTGTGCAGTCATCATTGGTGGATGTTTAGGAGGTTCCACAGCCTGGCTATTATAAATAGAGCTGCAATGAACATGAGAGTGCAGGTATTTCCATTCCCTTGGATACACACCCAGTAGAGGGATTGCTGTATCATATGGTAGTTCTATCTATAGCTGTTTAAGAAACCTCCATACTGTTCTCCATTAGTAATTTACAGTCCCACCAACAGTGCAGAAGGGTTTCCCTCTCCCCACATCCTCACCAGCATTTGTTCTGCCTTTTTGGTAATAGCCAGTCTAACTGGGGTGAGTGGGTATCTCAAAGTAGGGGTTTTTTT
>NW_007730467.1:116155-134125 GCF_000696425.1 Galeopterus variegatus | reverse complement strand
AGTGAGCGGACCGGTCTCTATATGGGATCCAAACCCTCGGCGGGAGCGCCACCACACTCCCTAGCGCCGCACTCTACTGAGTGCACCACCAGGCCAGCCCCTCAAAGTAGTTTTGATCTGCATTTCCCTGATGATTAGTGATGTTGAGCACTTTTTCATATACCTGTCACCCATTTGTATATCCTCCTTTGAGAAATGTCCACTCAGCTCCTTTGCCCATTTATTAACTGGGGTTATTTGTTTTTTTACTGTAAAGTTGTTTGAACTCCTTATATGTTCTGGATATTAGTCCCTTGTCAGATTCATAGTTTGCAAATATTTTCTCCCATTCTGTAGGTTATCTTTTCACCATGTTGTTTCCTTTGCTGTACAGGAGCTTTTTAGTTTGACTTAATCCCATTTGTTTATTTTTTCTTTTGTTGTCTGTGCTTTGGGGGTCTTACTCATAAAGTCTTTGCTCAGTCCTATATCCTTAAGGGTTTCCCTTGTGTTTTCTTGAAGGAGTTTTAAAGTTTCAATTCTTATATTTAAGTCTTTAATCCTTTTTGAGCTGATTTTGGTGTATGGCAAGAGGTACGGACTTAGTTTCATTCTTCTACATATGTATATCCAGTTTTCCCAGCATCATTTATTGAAGAGACTCTCCTTTCCCCATTGTATGCTCTTGATGCCCTTATCGAAGACCCACTGGCTATAAATATGTGGGTTGACTTCTGGGTTCTCTATTCTGTTCCATTGGTCTGAATGTCTGTTTTTATGCCAGCATCATGCTGTTTTGGTTATGATAGCTTTGTAATATAGTTTGAAGTCAGAAAGTGTAATGCCTCCAGCTTTATATTTTCTGCTTAGAACTGTTTTGGCTATTTGGGTCTTTTGTTCCATATGAATGTTAGGATTTTTTTTTTCTATTTCTATGAAGAATGTCATTGGTATTTTGATGGGGATTGCATTGACTCTATAGATGGCTTTGGACAATATGGACATTTTCACTACATCGATTCTTCCAATCCATGAACAATGAACATCATTCCATCTTTTTGTGTCCTCTTTAATTTCTTTCAGCAGTGACTTATAGTTCTCGTTGTAGAGACCTAGCACTTCCCTGGTTAAATGTATTCCCAGGTACTTTATATTTTTGGTGAATATTATAAATGGGCTAGCTTTCTTGATTTCTTTTCTGCTAATTTGCTGTTAAAGTATAAAAATGCTACTGATTTTTGTATATTGATTTTGTATCCTGCAACCTTACTGAATTCATTTATCAGGTCTAAGAGTTTTCTGGTAGACTTTCTTGGGTTTTCCATATATAGAATCATGTCATCTGCAAACAGGGACAGTTTGACTTAGTCTTTTCTTGTTTGGATGTCCTTTCTTTCTTTCTCTTGTCTACTTGCTCTGGCAAGTACTTCCAATACTGTGTTAAACAGGAGTGGTGAGAGGAGGCATCCTTGTCTTGTTCCTGTTCCTGTTGAGGATGATATTGGCAGTAGGTTTGTCATATATTGCTTTTATTGTATTGAGATACCTTCCTTCTATACCTAATGTTTTGATAGTCTTTATCATGAGTGATGTTGAATTTTGTCAAATACTTTTTCTGCATCTATTGGGATGATCATATGGTTTTTTGTCTTTGATTGTGTTGATGTGGTGTATCACATTTGTTGATTTGCATATGTTGAACCAATCTTGCATCCCTGGGATGAA
The DNA here is from genome assembly GCF_000696425.1 of Galeopterus variegatus. Classification (NCBI taxonomy): domain Eukaryota; kingdom Metazoa; phylum Chordata; class Mammalia; order Dermoptera; family Cynocephalidae; genus Galeopterus; species Galeopterus variegatus. Next base: position 132,421 of record NW_007730467.1, on the reverse strand, counting down.
TCCACTTGATCATGATTAATAATCTTCTTGATGTGTTTCTGTATTCTGTTTGCTAGTATTTTGTTGAGGATTTTTGCATCTATGTTCATCAAGGATATTGGCCTGTATTTTTATGTTTGTTTGTTTTACTCTGTCTGGTTTTCTTTAAAACATATTTTAATAATAAAGGTTTTAAATTTTACTAGGAGAATATATACATGCATTTTTTTCAAAAGTAAGGAGAAGAACAAGGAATATAAGAAGCCCCTAATGAAATGTAATTATCTCCCAATTTGCCTTTTCAACCCCTAGTCTCGGTCCCCACAAACCACTTTTCACTCTTCTTAACAGTTTGTTTTTAATTTAATTGGTAATCACCTCCAAGACTTAAATGATATGCTTGTGCTAACATTTTTAAATGTATCCATTTCAAACATTATCTGCTTCCAACTAAGATAGTAGTCAACTGGATAGCTCTGTAAATCTCTCCTCATTCTTTCCATTATAGTTAAATCACTATCACCATTTATCTCTTTGTTACCTCTGTAACTTTAAATCACGTATTTTAATATGTATTTCTTGTTCAAACAGCGAGAGATTTTCTCTGGACTGCTGCATTACACAGTAAAGGATTAGTGTTCCCATCTATTTCATCACCTATCTTCCCTCCCTCTACTTATCTTCTTTCATCTGCATGTTTATGATACTTTGCCTAGTTTCATAACATTTGTGTTCTTGTTTTGCAACCACAGTTGCATAAACTTTCACTAACTTATAGTATGATTCCTAAAGACTCAGTAACTGACTGTTCTAACAATTCTTTCTTTTCCCTGGATAAAGCAAAAGGAATGTTTTAGCCTAAACTGCTCACTTGATAAAAAGATGTTGTGAGTCTTCTCTCACCAGGGAAAGTGGCCCCAACAGGAGCTAATATATCTACTCTGTACTTAAGAGAGACTTAGTAGGCTAATGTCTGACTCCAACCCAAAAATTCTAAAGAGGAAAGATGGGGTTTCTGGCTGCTTTGATAGAGGAACAAAGGAGAGTTGTCGGCATTCTCAGAGTTTGTTGGGACAGTAGTACATCCTGGGTAAAAGAAGAGAGTGAAAAATTGAAAGACAGAGAAAGAGAGAATGAATCAGGTATTGTTTGATGGGAAGGGTCTAAGAAAGAATCAAGTAAACAGCAGAAATAAAGATATGGCTGGATTGTTGGCTCAGCTGGTTAGAGCACAGCCTTGAATCAACGAGCTCAAGGGTTCAGATCCCTATACCAGCCAGCTGCCAAAAAGAAAAAGAAAGAAAGAAATAGAGATGTATTTGTCCTTCTCCAGAGAACTTCAGCTGAGGGACCAGTGATGAAGGGAGTCTCTGAAGAACCCAGAAAAAACCACCCCACAAAAGAAAAAAAGCGAGTTTTCACCACCTAAGCCCAGAGAACATGGGAGGTAGAGGACAACTATACCAGAGGGAACTCTTCTGCCCCTTTCCTCTTTTCTCTCTGCCTTCTGATCTTTGACAGGTAAACAGTTATCAAGAATGGGAATGAAAGCTATATTATGAAAAAAAAGAGAAAAATATTCTATGAGACTGGACTTTAGATACTGAGTCTGTGTTTGGGGACTTATAGTGACAGGAAAACTCTCTGCATCCCATAGAACTTTTTGACCATAATCTGCCAGACTCTTCATTCAAGAAGGGGAAGAACTAACTCTAAGGGTAATTTCGATGAAAAGAAAAAGGTGAAAAAAAGTCGNAAATTTACTTTAGCTTCACTTCTAATATTTTTCAGATAACCAAGGAGTTCATGTTTCTATATCCTTTGAAAAAATCTTGATTAATATAAAAGTCACTACTAAAAATCTACCAGAGAAGGTAATAATAAGATAACTCCTCACTGTGTTTCTATTTTGGTACAAATATTTAGCTCTATGTATTTTTTCATAATCTTTTATAAATGAATTCTATACTAAGGCTTTTAAATCCACATGTAATTATCCATGTCCACTATCGCTCTTAATCAACAGAGTCTACAGGAAAGTATGTTATATAGTGTGACCAAGACTTACTAAGTATCACTAGTGAATATACAACCATTTGTTGACTTGAAACACAGAAAGTTAGTAACCTTGGCAGTAAAATGACAACCAAATATACAATTTTCCTTTTATATTTCTATAGTTTATAGAATCACTATCCTCTGGCCTTCTGAACAGCCATTTTCTATTCTACACTTAACAGTTTCTTTATAATTTCTGCTTTTCAGAAGGAATTTAAGACACCTTAAAATAATATTCGTATATACAGCAAAGTTCTGGGGAGAAAATGACATATCAAATATCTAAGGAGGAATGGGAGAAACAAACATGCTAAGCATGAGATTTGATATAATTATTGTGATTGCCTATTCAATTTTGCTCTGCATATCCTCAGAGGCAAGGAAACCAGTATGTTTAATACTTCAAGTTATGAAGAAGCAAACAAATTTTAACAGAGAAAATTACACAGGGACAGAAAGAGAGATACAGAGAAAATGGGCTCACAGTTTTTTCCTTGATTATAAATTTAAATGGACTTATCAAGTGAGACTATATACAGAATAATAAACAATGTATCTCTGACCAAAAGTATCTACCAAATACAAATGAAACCAAAGATATAACATTTAAACAATTCAGTGAAGGTGGTCCTTCAGGGGATAAGTTAATTGGCAACAATGATGTCACTTTCTAATGTTCTTCCTGACTCAGGATAGAGGTGAAGATTATCCAGAGAAGTGAGTGGATACCACATTTCTTAGCCTATTTTACTTACACGGCACTGCTCTCAGTAGGATTTAAGCAAGAGTTGGTTTGCAGACATTTGAGGTCAAGTGCTCCAGCACAAGTCCAGGGGAGCAGCAGCATTTGTTGTAAGAGAGCCATATGTTCAAAATCACATTGGCAGGTGGTGACACTAATGCAGGTGGTCCAAGGACCAGGCCTTGAGAGACACGGCCTGGGCAATAAGTATCCATCATATTCATAAACAGAAGTTCTACCACCTCCTATGTGTCTCCAAAAATATACTGATTGCTTTCTAAGCTTTAAGTCAGTAAAGCTACATTAGTCTGAAAACAAAGACATATGTTTCCAACACTATCATGTGAAAAAGCTTGTAACTTGAAGTCTTTCAAAATAAAAGGCCTTGTTTCCAAAAGCAAGTTTATATCTATTTAAACTTTGGAAGCATAGACATAAATTATAAATTTTTTTCAAGTGTTCTGTTCTTTCTCTAAGTTAAAAGAAAAAAAAAAAAGCTCATTGGCAATTTCACTATTTCAGTGCTTTTAAAGTCAAACCCCCAATGTAACCTGCTTTATTAAAAAGAAAAAATTCATTTGTTTTAAAGTGTTGTCATCATGCTAACATATTTTTAAATCAATTAAACATAATCTAAACATCTCAAGAGAGAGGAAGGTTTACTTCTTTTTATCTAAACCATAGACACAAAGCCCTTAGTGAATGCATTTGCATGCTGTGCTGGGAATATGTTATGTCCAAGCAAACTGCTTAAATGTCATCCAGCAAAGTGCAAATCCAGCATATGGTTTGGAAAAATGAATGTTTGAAAGTCTAATACACCCAGATTAATAGCAGGCTGAAGATATGTACAAAGACATTATTTTGCCCAGAGAGGATATTAGCCAGATGAACTTCCAGAATAACGTGGAAAACTTGATTGCAAAGTTTTTTTGTTACAAATGGACCATATAAACTATTAGGACTCTCTTAACTTAAAAAAATTAATCTAGGTCCAGAAAAGTATTTTATGATATACTCTGAAAGGAGGTCACAATCATGTTTTGACAGCTGAATAAGAATCAGATTACTTACTAACTCTAATACACTCCCAGCTGTCTAAATAGTCCCAATAGGAACAGGAAAGTAAAAATGCAAGCTCACTAAATAGGGTCATCATAACAAAGTGATGACCACTGGCCCAATTAAATCAGTTAAGCATTTTATTCTACTGAAGTCAAAATCTCCCTATAAGCAAAAAGGCATCCCACCCAATACATCTTTTCTTTGACCATCTTTGACCTGACTGAGTCATCTTTTGCAAGTCTATCTCCCACTTAATGAACTCTCAAGCAGCAACTGGGTCCCTATAGCATACAGTGCACTGCAATACATATTAGGAAAGAACCAAAATTAGTTACAAGACAGATTTACACACCAAATGACAACTTGGTGAATAACTGCAAACAATCAGGAATGCTGCTACATAAAACAAAGTGTATAAGCATGTGGAAACACAACAGACAAGTTAAATATACCCCCAAAATTGTTATGATCTAGGATTATAGATTCTTTAGTTTTCCAGAGAAAAGTCAACAATGTGAATTTATTGGTTTTATATAAAAGAGAATGTTTTAAAGATTGTCTTATAGTTGGGGAAGAAAATCGAAAAATACACAACATGAGTCAAAAAATTCAATAACAGTATACCAACATCTGACAGAATATTCTATAAACTACATTAAAAACTATTAAGTAAGAAACAACAAAAGGATTGAAGTTGTTTAAGGGTGGTTGCTGAAGGGAGTGATTTTCTGGGCTATAGGAAACAAAGTTATCCTGTAACAGATCATGATAAATTGATGAGGATATCAAGAAAAGCTGGAGTAGATGGAAAATGAGTTTGTAAGAATGCTGACTCTGCAAGAAAGAAGATAATTTCCTCCACGTTGCAGAAGTATGTAAGAAAAAAAAAATGACATTTTTTTCAAAAGCATTTGTGGATTGGCAGGAAAAGCTCTGTGCTAGAAATTAAATGACCTGGATTTTGTGCTGGTCCTGTCACTTTTGTGACTTTGGGTATTTCTCATAATTTCCTCATCTGGAAGATGACAACAATAGTTTTACATACCCTCTCACCTTCCTCTGTTATTATAATGGTCAAATGATATAATATTTCTGAATATGAAAAAGTAAAGTGATACTTGTGTGAAAAGGGTTTATTAATATGTATCTGTCAATACAACCCCATGCCTCTGTCCTCAGCTCTAGAGTTTCCATACACTCTACTGACTGAACCTCATTCAAACCCATGGCTTCAACCACCATCTATATCCTGATGGTTCTCAAATCAATATTTCTAACTTGGATCTAATTTCTTATTAGATATTTCCATGTAATGATCCAATTGTACTTAAAATCAACATGTCCAAAGCTGAATGTACTGTCTTCTCTCTAAAATCTGCTTCATACCTCATATGACCTAAATGAGCAAAATGTGAAGTAAACATGACTCCAGTCCTGGGTCAGATTCCACAGAATCAGACCCAGAGATGAATATTTATGCACAGTAACAGAGTAAGGAAATGCTCCCACCAGGAGAAATCTCTAAAAGAAGAAGGGAAAGAGAAATGGGGAAAGGAAGAAACCAAGCAACAATGTGATTTATGCAAAAGTTCTCACCTCAGCCCGATCCCACAGGGGAGCTCAGGAATGTACATCACATCTCTCAGTTTGTGCCACCTCAAGGCAAGGATGCTGAGCTTCACAATCCTGTGCAGTCTTTGGCTAAAAGCCATCCCGGGATTGGGTGGGGAAAACATAAGTTTCCAGCCAATTCCACCTCTCTGCACAAGTGAGGAAAGTGGCTCCAAAATCTGTTGAGCAGTCTTCCAAAGAGACAAAAGAACACAGACAGCTGAGGGGATCAGAGTTTAATTAGTGCTGTTAGCATTCCCTGAAATACCCAGCCCAGAAAACTGTGAGGTCCTCTTTCTCATTCATCCTGTGCATCGTATCAGTCACTAAGTCCTGCAGAGGTCTAGGACGTCTTTCAAATCAACTCTGATCACTACTTTGCTATACATTCAACACTCATCACTTCTAGCTTGAACTGCTGGAACAGCATTCTATCTGATTGCTAACCCTCCTCTGAAAGCCTCCACTAATCTATCTTCCAAAGTACAGGCAGGCTGGTATTTCAAAAGAATTAAAGAAATAAATTTGATGCATCACTCCCAAATTTTAAAAATGCAAATATCTCCCCATATTATTTATTGTAACAAGTTGATTGTACATATCTGTGGGGTACAGAGTTGAATATCAATACTCATGTGCAATATGTGATGCTCAAATCAGAATAATTATTATATTCAACAATATACACTGTCATTGCTATCCATGGCCCTTTACCAGTCCTCCCTCCCCGCCTTCCCACTTCTAGCACCTTTTGAAAGTTCAATGTATGACTGTGATTGTTGTATCTTTCTTTCTTTTATTTACATGTTTACTACTTTAGATCCCATTTATGAGTGTATTTCTCTTTCTGTTCCTGGCTTATTTCACTTGATGATAGCTGGTCTAACTGGGTGAGATGGTACTTTATTGTGGTTTTTCCCTGATGCTGAGTGATGCTGAGATTTTTTCAAGTGTCTGTTGTCCATTTGTATATCTTCCTTTGAGAAATGGCTATTCAGTTCCTTTGCCCATTCTTTAATCAGGTTGATTTTTTAATGTTTAGTTGTTTGAGTTCCTTGTATATTCTAGATATTAATCCTTTGTCAGATGCGTAGTTTGAAACTATTTTCTCCCACTCTGCAGGTTGTCTTTTACTCTGTTAATTGTTTCCTTTCCTGTGCAGAAGCTTTTTAGTGTGAAATAATCCCATTTGTTGTTGTTGTTGTTGCCTGTCCTTTTGAGGTCTTATTCATAAAGTCTTTGCCCAGTCCTACATCTGGAAGTGTTTCCCGTATGTTTTCCTCTAGGACTTTTATAGTTTCAGGTCTTATATTTAAGTCTTTTATCCATTGTGAATTGATTTGGGGATATGGTGAGAGATGCAGGTCTAGTTTCATTCATTCTTCTATATATGGATATCCAGTTTTCCCAGCACCATTTATTGAAAAGTCTGTCCTTTCCCCAATGTATGTTCATGGCACCTTTGTCAAAGATCAGTTGGCTGAAAGTATGTGGGTTGATTTCCAGATTCTCTATTCTGTTCTATTGTTCTGTGTGTCTATGAAGTCAAGCAGTGTTATGCCTCCAGCTTTACTTTGGTTTCAAGATTGCTTTGGCTATTTGGGGTCTTTTGTTGTTCCATTTGAACTTTAGGATTGGTTTTTCTATTTCTGTGAAGAATGTCATTGGTATTTTGATAGTGATTGCATTGAATCTATTGATCATGTTGGGTAGTATGAACATTTTCGCAATGTTAAGTCTTCCATTCCAGAGCAAGGAATGTCTTTTCATCTTTTTGTGTCCTCTTTAACTTCTTTCAACAGTGATTTATAGTTCTCATTGTAGAGATCTTTCACCTCCTTGGTTAAGTTGATTCTTAGGTGTTTTATTTTTGTGTGTCTATTGTAAATGGACTTGCTTTCTTGATTTTTTTTCTGCTAGTTCATTGTTGGAGTAGAAAAATGCTACCAATTTTTGCATATTGATTTTGTATCCTGCAACTTTCCTAAAATCATTTCTCAGCTCTAAGGGATTTTTTTCTAGAGATTTTAGGCTGTTCTAAGGATCACGTTCTAGGATCATGTCATCTTCAAACAGGGACAGTCTGACTTCATCTTTTCAATCTGGATACCCTTTATTTCCTTCTCTTCTCTGACTGCTCTGGCTAGTACTTCTAGTACTATGTTGAATATGAGTGGTGATGAGGCATCCTTGTCTCATTCCTGTTCTCAAGGGAAAAGCTTTCAACATTTCCCCATTCAGGATGATATTGGCAGAGGGTTTGTCATATATGGCTTTTATTATATTGAGATACTTTCCTTCTATACCTAATTTGCTGAGAGTCTTTATTATCATGAAGGGATGTTGAATTTTGTCTAATGATTTTTCTGCATCTATTGAAATAATCATATGGTTTTTGTTGATGTGGTATATCACATTTGTTGATTTGCATATGTTGAACCATCCATGCATCCATGGGATGAATCCCACCTGATTGTGGTGTATAATTTTTTTTTTTTGATGTGTTGCTGTATTCTGTTTGCTAATATTTCATCAAGGATTTTTGTGTCCATGTTCATCAAGGATATTGGCCTGTAGTCTTCTATTATTGTAGAATCTTTGGCTTTGGTATCAGGGTAATACTGGCCTCATATAATAAATCTAGTAGTATGGCCTCTGTATCAAATATTCTGGAATACTTTGAAGAGAATTGGTAATAATTCCTCTTTAAAGGTTTGCTAGAATTCAGCAGTAAAGTCATTCATCCAGTCCTAGGCTTTTCTTTGTTGGGAGACTGCTGATTACTGCTTCAATTTCTTTGCTTGTTATTGGTCTGTTCAGGTTTTCTATTTCTTTTTGGTTCAATCTCGGTTGTTTGTAAGTGTCCAGAGATTTACCCATTTCCTCCAGGTTTTCAAATTTATTGGTATATTGTTGTTCATAATAGTCTCTAATGATTCTTTGTATTTCTGTGGTATTGGTTGTTATGTTTCCTCTTTCATTTCTAATTTTTGTTATTTGGATCTTCTCTCTTCATAGTTAGCCTGGCTAATAGTTTGTCTACTTTATTCATTTTCTCAAAAAACCAACTTTTTGTTTGATTGATCTTTTGTATTGTTTTTGGGTTTCTATTTCATTTAGTTCTGCTCTGTTCTTAATTATTTCTTTCCATTTACTACATTTGCAATTGGATTATTCTTGTTTTTCTAATTCTTTAAGGTGCAGTGTTAGGTTGTTAATTTGAAATGTTTCTAATTTAAAATCTTTCTGTTCTTTTGATCTAAACATTTAGTGCAATAAACTTCTCTCTTAGAACTGCTTTTGCAGCATCTACATGTTTTGGTATGATGGTTCATTATTTTCATTAGTTTCAAGAAATTTTTTTTATTTCCAGTTTAATTTCTTCTTGGATCCATATATCATTCAGGAGCATGTTGTTTAATTTCCATGTATTTGTATAGTTTCCAGAGATTTGGTTTTTGTTGATTTCTAGTTTTAATTCGCTGTGACCTGAAAAGATACTTGAGGTGGTTTCAATTTTTTAAAATTTGTTAAAGCTTAGTTTGTGACCTGGAATGTGTTCTGCTCGGGAGAATGTTCCATGAACTGGTGAGAACATATATTCTGTGGTTGTTGGATGAAATGTTCTTTAGACATCTGCCAAGTCCAGTCAGTCTAAAGTGTGGAAGCTTAGTTTGTGACCTGGAATGTGTTCTGCTCGGGAGAATGTTCCATGAACTGGTGAGAATATATATTCTGTGGTTGTTGGATGAAATGTTCTTTAGACATCTGCCAAGTCCAGTCAGTCTAAAGTGTGGTTTAAATCCTGTGTTTCTCTGTTGATTTGATGCCTCGATGATCTGTCCAATGCTGAGAGAGGGACGTTCAGTTGCGCTACTATTATCATGTTGGGGTCTATCTCTTTTCTTAAATCTGACAGTTTTTGTTTTATACATCTGGGTGCTCTGATACTGGATGCATATATATTTATGATTATTATGTATTCTTGCTGGATCAATCTGTTTATCATTATATGGTGGCCTTCTTTGCCTCTTTTTATAGATTTTGGTTTCAAGTCTATTTTATCCAATATATGAATAGCTACTCCTGCTCGTTTTTGATGTCCATTTGTGTGGTATATATTTTTCCATTCCTTCACTCTTAGTCTGTGTGTGTCTTCACAAGTGAGGTGAGTCTTTTGTTAATAGCCTATAGTGGGGTCTAGCTTTTTAATCCCATCAGCCAGTCTGTGTCATTTGAGTGGGGGGATTAATCCATATACATTTAGGCTTGTTACTGAAAAATGTTGTCTTACTTCTGGCATTTTATCAATTTTCATTTGGATGTTTGTGTATCTTATGTTTCTTTCTCTCCCTTTTGTTTTTCTTTGGTATTTTAGGTTTTTGAGGTGATAAGATACAGTTTCCTTCTGTTTCTCATTTGCATTTTTGTTCTACCACTGGGTTTTGTTCTTTCTTATGTATTCATGGAATTGATTATAGGTTTTTGGATTCCAGATGCAGGACTCCTTTGAGGATTTCTTGTGGGGCTTGTACTGAGGTGGTGAACTCTCATAGTTTTTGTTTGTTTGGGAAAAACACTATTTCTCCCTAATTTCTGAATGATAGCTTCACTGGATATAGTATTCTTGGCTGGCACTTTTTTTCTTTCAGTATTTTGAATATATCATCCCATTCTCTTCTGACTCATAGAGTTTCTATTGAGAAGTCTGCTGTCAATCTGATGAGGACTCCTTTGTATGTGACTTAAGGCTTTTCTCTTGCTGTTTTTGGTGTTCTCTCTTTGACTTTGGACAGTTTGACTACAATGTGTCTCAGAGGGGACCTTTTTGGGTTGAATCCATTTTGGGATCTCTGAGCCTCTTGAATCTGAAGGTCCATGTTTGTCCCTATACCTGGAAGTTTTCTGCTATTATTTCATTGAATATGTTCCCAATGCCTTTTCCTTTCTCCTCCCCTCCAGGAATACCCATGATTCAGATGTTTGTGGACTTAAGGTTATCTGCTATATCTCTTAGATTATCTTCATTTTTTAAATCATTTTTTCTTTCTTTTTTTTGTCTGCTGTGTTATTTCAAAGAGACTGTCTTCAGGATCAGAATTCTTTCTTCTGCTTGCTCTAGCCTACTGCTTAAGCACTCGATTGTGTTTTTTATCTCACTGAATGACTCCTTCAGTTCCATATTTCTGCTACATTCTTTTTTAAAGTATTAATGTCTTTGTAGATTTCCTCCCTAAAGTCCTGGATGGTTTTGCTCAGTTCATTCTGTCATCTAACTGCATCTTCTTGTATCTCATTGAGTTTCCCACAATTTTCACTCAGAATTTCCTTTCAGTCATTTCAAGTGTTTCCTGCTCTATAGGGTCTGGCTCTTGATAGTTATTATATTCCTTTGGTGGACTCACAATTTGTTTTCTCATATTCTTAGTATCTTTACATTGATGTTGAGTCATCTGGAAGAGCAGTTGCTTCTTCTATTACTCTCTTTCCCTGGACTCCTCTGGTGGTCCTTTTTGTGTCAATTCAGATGAGTGGTTGGCAGTCTACCCACACAGCTGCAGTGGCTGCTATGGCTGTTGCTGTGCTAGCAGGCCACCCTCATTATGATAGTGGATGTGGCAATGGCTTTGTTGGGTTGCCTGTGTGGCAGTAGTGGCTCCAGCAGTGGCAGGCTGCTTGTACAACAATGGTGGCTGTTTGGTGGTGCTGGTGATGGCAGTGACTGGAACAGTGGTGGTTGTAACAGTCACCTGCTTGGCTGTAGTGACCTCCACAGCTGCCTGCACAGCTACAGTGACTGCAGAGGCAGCTAGGTTAAGTCACAGAGGTGGCAGCCATACTGGTGGCTGCAATTGCCTACCATGCATCTACAGTGTCCATAGTGGTAGTGGGGTTACCTTGTCATGGTGGCAGCAGCACTGGCAGCTGCAACTGCCTCCCTCGAGTTTGCTGTGTCTTCAGTGACAGCAGGGTTATCTCATGGGGGAAGCAATGGTGCCAGAGGCTGCAGTAGAAGCAGGGGAAGAAAGGTTGCCTTGTAGGGTGGCAGTGGTGCTGTTAGCTGGAACAGCCTCTGATGTCTCTGTGGTGTCTGCAGCAGCCCAGGGGTTACCTTGTGAGGGCAGCAGTGCCGGTGGCAGTGGTGCTGTTAGCTGGAACAGCCTCTGATGTCTCTGTGGTGTCTGCAGCAGCCCGGACTAGTCGTTGGGACTGCCTCACTCTCATCTGTGGTGTCCTTGGTGTTGTCCTAGGTGGCATCAGTGTTACCTCGTGGTGACAAGAGCAGCAACGATGATTTCAACTGCCTCACTGTCATCTGCAGTGGCTTAGGCAGCTGCAGAGTTAATTTGCGATAGAAGCAGCAGTGCTGCAAGCTGCAGCTGCTTTGTTCACTCCCTCTGTGGCGTTGGTGGATGCAGGGTTAACTTACTATGGCAACAATGGCACTGGTGGCTGCAGCTGCCTCACTCATCTCCACTGTGTCCTTGGCAGCATGTGTTAATTCATGGTGGGGTTGGTGACACTGGGGGCTGCAGCTGCCTCACTCATATTCATTGTGACCTTGGCCTCTGTGGAGTTAATTCACTATGGCAGCAATAGTGCAGGAAGCTGCAGCTGCCTCATTCACCTCCACTGTGTCTTGGCAGCTGCAGGGTTAATTCACAGTGACAGCAATGGTGGCAGTGGTTGCAGCCACTTCTCCTGCATCTTTGCAGTCCATTGTTGCTGATACAGGCCACACTCAGGATCACTGCTCGGCAGGAAGCTGCTCTGCAATGGGTGATGTTTCTGGGACCAGACAATGGCTCTGGCATTTACAACATTTCAATCTTGTTATGTGAAAGAAATGTGTCATGGACACCTCTAAGCGGCCATCTTCCCAGAACTCTGCCTAATTTTTAAGAGGAAATCAAAGCTCCTTAGCTTTACATAGCTAGCCATCTGTTACCCAGCCATTAGATAATTGGTGCTTTGGCCTCTATCCCACTAGCTCAATAGTTCTCAAACTTTTCAGACTTTTTGGTCTCAGGACCACCCAGACTCTAAAAAGTTATGGAGAGCCTCAAAAAGTTTTAGACTATGTGGGTTGTAACTACTAATATTACTGCAGTTAAAATTAAAACTATTAAAAATATTAAACATGTATCTACTAATTTTATATTACATGTTGATAGAAATATCTTATTAAAAGTAACTGTATTTTCCAAAACAAAAACATTTGAGAAAAATGGAATTTTTTTTTTTACATTTTTGGCAAATTTTTTAACGTCTGCCAGAATAGAAAGCAAGTGGATTCACACGTCTGCATTAAATCTGTTGTGATACATAGTTTTGTTCTAAGCATATGAAGAAAATCCAACCTTACACAAATAGGTAGTTAGAAAATGAAGTATTTTAATAGGGTTTTCCGATTATTGTGTATATTATTCTTAGATAGAATATCAAAACTTCACATGTGGTATTTCTTAAAGGTTAATTGTAATGTGGAATCAATAAAATGTTCATACTCTGTTATATTAAAATTCATTAATCTATCTTGCATTTTAAGTATACCTTTCAGTCATGCATGATTCTGTAATGTCATGAATTGTTCATTTGACAAATGATAATTTAATATTATGAAAATCTTTCAAATGTTGACACAGTTTTATATAATATTTTAAAAATCGTATATGAATGTTACTACCAATGTCCTCAGGAAAGTCCTTACATATTGAGGAGCTGTCAATCTCATGGGGCAAAGATGAATTTTTCAAAATTTTAATTTTCCTTTGAAAGCTCAAATTTTATTATTCACAACAAATACTGTCTATTGTTTAACTCGAAGTGACAGGCTCACTTTGTTCATTTTGAAAAAACATTTGCCACATCCTCAAGTCTAAATAAACATAGCCATTCTTTCAAGTAAAACATGGTGTTCTACTAAAAAAGTAACTAGCTAAACTTGTAACACACAGTAGTAAAAAAGTGGCTTGTTCATAGTAGTAAAAAAGTGGCTAGTTCAACATGTAACTCCTTGCTTTTCTTCACGGCAATCACAGTGTTGAGATTTAATACAATTAATCATTTTTACTACTTCATCAGACATATTTGTAAATGAAATTGGCATTTTTTTCTTTTACTGCTAGTATGTGATCGTGAAGACAATAACTACTAGTACAATTTGGTGCCACTGCCTTTATTTATGGCAAGAGACCAGCCCTTTGTCTAACATTAATTTTGAATCAGTGCGAAGGTCAGCACAGTGAAAAAGATAAAAAACATTTTAGGACTATTATGAAAATTATTTTGACTTTGCAAATTCCCTGAAAGGATCTCAAAGACCCTCACGTCTCTGTGGATCACACCTTGACCGTCACTGCTCTGTCTCATCTCTCAATATTAGCACCTTAAGCCCTTTACTAGGTCCCTAACTTCATCATAAGTAATGGGCAGCTATCATGGGGGCCCTGAAAGGATCTCAAAGACCCTCACGTCTCTGTGGATCACACCTTGACCGTCACTGCTCTCGCTCATCTCTCAATATTAGCACCTTAAGCCCTTTACTAGGTCCCTAACTTCATCATAAGTAATGGGCAGCTATCATGGGGTCACCACATACCCTTCTTCCCAGACACCCTATGTTAAAGCCCCTTCATACCCTGAGAGCTTTTCTTATAAATAAACCTTCATCTGAAAAGCAGAACCTTATCTCCATTTCCAACTATGACCGAGAATGTAAGAGGACAGATGTCCAACACACTATCTAGCATGGGGGCAGGAAGGAATTAAATAACTTTCCATTCTACCTTCTCTCTCACAGTTGCCTTTTGAGTTTCAGCTTCTCCTGCAGGCAAAGAACCCTGCATTCCTTGAATCTGACTTTTGAGAATTTAATAACTTTGTTCTTAACAAGAAATTGTCTCCATTTTAACTCTGCCCAGTTTGGTAACCTTTAGATATAAGAAAAGGTGTCAATGATCGCCAACAAAGTACCTACTGAGACTCCACTATCCATGCCAAAAATAAAAACATGTTTTTATTCCTGGTGAGCAAGGAAAGGACCGTGTTCTTATACAGAAATAAGTAACAATAAAGAAGGAGAGGAAGAAATCTGTGTGCTTGGGAGACGCAAGGTCCAGGGGAAAGCAGGGTGAGGACTGAGTGTAGTTGGAAGCCTCCCAGCACTTTGGTCACAAGATACAGGGATAATGACCCCTGGGTCCAGCTCCACTAAAACTGGTCTCCTCAATTCCCGTACCTCTATTGGGTGATAGGACTGTGTGTCTTTCCTCCTTTCCTCTCCCTCTTTCTGAAGCAGGGACATATGCAGATCTGGGAAAATGACACACTTCTAAAAGCACACAAGCTTGTATGGAGGCCTCTGACCCCAATTGTAACTGCATGAGCCTTTTCCAATTCATGGCCCGTGAATCAACACATTATATCTTTCATTTCATTATACCCCTGTTCCTATTCAAATCATTCATCATCTCTGCTTAGATGTCATCTCTAATCCCATAGATTCACAACCTGATGTTGCTTTGCCTCACACGGATTTGTCCTCTCTCTTCCCCTGGGTGACAGAGCCACAAAAGGATTACTCAAAGCCCATCTCTTCCGAGCAGTGAAAGACCCCACAGGGGTTAATCTCCTGGAACCCTCAAGAGAGAGGCATTCCTTCTTTTTGGAAATTAACCACTAATTGGGGTTCTTGCCCCACATTTATTCTCCAGACCAGGAAGTTACAGGAAAAGAACATAGGTGGGGTTTTACCTAAGTATAGTTTAACAATATAGGCTGGTAACATCAGTCAAACAAGCAAAGTGACATTCCATAATGCAATTTGCAAAAGGTTAAGTCAATCCACCAACAAAAGCTTGATCTTAGCAAACACTGTTTTTCCCTACAGCAATTTCCCAGTATCTTTACATATCAATCAGTAACTTGTCTGTCCTTGAGCCAGCAATCTTGCTGTGCCACAACTCTCCATCCACATCAGAGACCCTAGCCTGTGGAAAGTTTCCTGTCTTTTGCAAGGTTAACATTTTTATATGTTATTTTAAGAAGTTAGGCTAAACCTGAAACTGCAGGGCTTTGGAAGCCCTTTGAAATACATTTCTTTATAAATATTGGTATATTCCACAACCTGACTTATTGCAGTGTCCCCCCCTGCTGTTCCCATTGCAGAGACTCTATAGTACCTCTGTATGCTTCTTTCAAAGCATAAGGAACTTTTTACTGTAATCATTGATTTGCTTGTTTATTCTTCTCCCTACACTCATAAGTTCTTTGAGTCCAGAGACTGGGACTTAGTTGAGTTTTTATTCTCCCATGTGCCAACCCAAGCTATGTGTGGCAAATAGAAGGCAATTGACACATATCTGTTGATAAATGTTACATGGCAGTATGTCAGACTAGCATCACCATTGGAAAAAGGTTAATTTGTAAAAATAACAATAATAATAATAATAATAATAATAATAATAATAATAATAATAATAATAATAATAATAATAATAATAATAATAATAATAATAATAATAATAATAATAATAATAATAATAATAATAATAATAATAATAATAATAATAATAATAATAATAATAATAATAATAATAATAATAATAATAATAATAATAATAATAATAATAATAATAATAATAATAATAATAATAATAATAATAATAATAATAATAATAATAATAATAATAATAATAATAATAATAATAATAATAATAATAATAATAATAATAATAATAATAATAATAATAATAATAATAATAATAATAATAATAATAATAATAATAATAATAATAATAATAATAATA
>NW_007730467.1:109971-115592 GCF_000696425.1 Galeopterus variegatus | reverse complement strand
CATTTTTTCAAAGTGGAACACACGGATCCTCTTTTGTGTCCCCAGAAGGAATACACAGAGAATGATTTTTGCCTGGAAATATCTTCACCAAATATATTTAACAATTTCAACAATTTAGTTTTTGAAGGCAGCCATCTCCTTCCAAGATCACTGAATCCTTAGCCAGATGAGTTGTACAACCAATGTTGATGTAGTGGACTAAATCCACCTCCCGAAACTCATTGAAGCTTGAGTTGTGTCCCCCAAGGTTTATGTATTAGAAAGTTGGCCCCAGTATAGCTGTTAAGCGGGTGGGAAATCCTATTATGGTAATTGAAAGGTGGAGCCTTGAAGAGATGATTAGATTATAGGACCATGCCATAGTGAATGGATTAAAAGTGGTGGTCATAGGCATGGTTAGGACGGCTTTAAAAGGAGGGTGAATAAGGAGATTAGTCTCTCTCTCTCTGCTCCACCATTTCACAATGTGATACTCTGCCATCACTGTCACCATCACCAAGGTCTTCATCAAATGTGTTCCCTGGACTTTGGACTTCCCAGCCTCTGAAACTATAAGCAATAAATTTTGTTTTGTTATAAATCACCCATTTCCAGGTATTTTGTTATAAGCAGCAGAAACGGAGTAATACAGTTGGTTTGTCCTAAAATAAGTATGACTTTGCACGTCAAAATACTACACACTTGCCATAGCTATAAGCAGCAAATAGCTATTACAAAATTCAAAAAGAGTCTTGTCAAAAGCAGTAATATATGAAGGTAAGTAATTCCCCAAGGCTTACTTAAAAGAATATTAATTCTTTGAAATATGCCACAGTTAAAAGGCTGTAATGAAATTCAAGTACCAATATCTGCTACTAACTGAAAGAAATAAAGGTAGTCAACAACGAATAAGACTTCAATTTAGTAAATTATTTTAATTTCCAACAGAAATTTAATTGCAATTTTAATAATTTGATTAGTGTCCATTTCCTATTTATTAGTGTAACGTAGGTCTTTAGTAGCCCAAGATTATGTGCAAGACTCAAGCATTCTCAATTATTTAAATGACAGGTATCTAAAAAAAGGAAAAAGAAAAATAGGTTACATTTATGATTAAAAAAACAGAATTCAAGAAGTAAGGACATCTTAGAGTATGGTAAGATCATAGTACTTTACAGTATATCTTTTCTTATAATTCTAAATCAGTCTAGAATTTGAGAATGAAAAATGGGAAGCCTCTTATATTCCTGACTTCAAATCAACTGTACCTTCAAATTTGTCCTAAAGTGATTACACGAAATTCAATCTGAAGACATTCCTAGGACTAAAGGGACAAAGTTTAGCTAAAAACAAATCCCATGACTTAAATTTTAAATGCTCTAAATCAAATCTAATCTGATCTCTAAATTGAAAAGAGACCCATAGGATAATTATCTTTCCATAGAAGTAAAATATACATAAGGTTCTATATTTTGGGTCCCCCTTACCTCTTTCCAAAAAGATTAAATAAACAATAAATGAAGGAACAGTTATCCCAGGTTGAAAAAATGAGTAAAATGTCTTTATTACCAATCAAAAAAGCTCCCCTGAGAACTGAATAGGTAAACAAAATAAGACTCTGTTAGCATGAAAAAGGAGGGAGAATTGGAGATAGCAAACATTTAGTGTCTCTAAGTGCATAACAACTATTTCAGATATCTCAAGGACAAACACATGGGTGAGACATTAAAATTATTTGTGGGAATTAGAACAGGCTAAACTAAGCCCAGAAAAAACAAGGAAAAGTTAAGAATGATTGTCATTTACTATAAAGAAGACAAATGATTTAAAGTGTTCTTCTGTTATTTAAAGAAGAAATATTGAATTAGCCAAAATTTTTTAATAATTACTCATAACTCTACTACTCAAAGATAATCATTGTTAATACAATTAATCTCATTTCAGGGATTATACTGGACATGTTTGTTTGGAATCAAGGTTTTTCCTTAAAATCACAGTTTTATTACATCTTCCTTAATGGCTACAGATTATTTCTTTGTATAGATATATCACAGTTCACTTAGCAATATTTTTGGACATCTCAGTTATTTTTTCCTAGTTATACTATTAAAAACCTGTATATAACTTAAAATGTATATATGCATTTTTATGCTTCTGTCTATTTCTACCATTAGGATGAATTCCTAACAATCTTATTTCTGCTTAATCAAGAAATATGCATAATATTTAAACTTTGTCACATTGCTAAATTGCCAACCAGGAATATTAGGTCACCTAGGCCTCCACCATGAAAGTGCTTATTTTTCCACATCATTACTAATACTAGGTATTAAAATTCTTCTTATTCTTGTCAATTTGATAGATAAAAATATTATCTTATTTTTCTAAGTGTGGTTCTTTGATTATTTGCAAGAATATATCTATATCTATATCTATATCTATCTATCTATCTATCTATCTATCTATCTATATATATATATATNGTAACACTCAAGGTTCTAAAATGAATATCCCATCTCCCATTAACGCAGTATCTTTCCATTGCACTCCCCATAGGCTCTATCTGGCCCCTTGCAAATCATTTACAACCGGTCATCTTTCTCACCTCCCAACAATAGAAAATATCTAATAGGGTTACAAAACCATGTTGTCTGTCCTTTTGTCCCTCTCATTCTCTCTCCCTCATTCCATCTTCTCTTGCTCACTCATTTAGTCTCCCATAGCTACCTATCCACTCTCAAGTGATTAAAGTTCTGGTATATTCAAACGTTCACATGTTCTTATGGGTTTCTGTATCTGAGAATACGGGCAAGTATCCTAAAAAGTGATTCCACCTTTTTTTTTTTACTTTCATATTAATTATAGATATGGAGATAGAGTCCTTTACTTAATGACATTTCTGATCTGCCTTTTTTCTCACTACAATTCCTTTTGAAGCTCTGTTGTTCTTAAATACCTTTTATATTTCAAGATCTAAAAAGAGAAGGAATACATCATTTTTTCAAAGTGGAACACACTGATCCTCTTTTGTGCCCCCAGAAGGAATACACAGAGAATGATTTTTGCCTGGAAATATCTTCACCAAATATATTTAACAATTTCAACAATTTAGTTTTTGAAGGCAGCCATCTCCTTCCAAGATCACTGAATCCTTAGCCAGATGAGTTGTACAACCAATGTTGATGTAGTGGACTAAATCCACCTCCCGAAACTCATTGAAGCTTGAATTGTGTCCCCCAAGGTTTATGTATTAGAAAGTTGGCCCCAGTATAGCTGTTAAGAGGGTGGGAAATCCTATTATGGTAATTGAAAGGTGGAGCCTTGAAGAGATGATTAGATTATAGGACCATGCCATAGTGAATGGATTAAAAGTGGTGGTCATAGGCATGGTTAGGAGGGCTTTAAAAGGAGGGTGAATAAGGAGATTAGTCTCTCTCTCTGCTCCACCATTTCACAATGTGATACTCTGCCATCACTGTCACCATCACCAAGGTCTTCATCAAATGTGTTCCCTGGACTCTGGACTTCCCAGCCTCCGAAACTACAAGCAATAAATTTTGTTTTGTTATAAATCACCCATTTCCAGGTATTTTGTTATAAGCAGCAGAAACGGAGTAATACAGTTGGTTTGTCCTAAAATAAGTATGACTTTGCACGTCAAAATACTACACACTTGCCATAGCTATAAGCAGCAAATAGCTATTACAAAATTCAAAAAGAGTCTTGTCAAAAGCAGTAATATATGAAGGTAAGTAATTCCCCAAGGCTTACTTAAAAGAATATTAATTCTTTGAAATATGCCACAGTTAAAAGGCTGTAATGAAATTCAAGTACCAATATCTGCTACTAACTGAAAGAAATAAAGGTAGTCAACAACGAATAAGACTTCAATTTAGTAAATTATTTTAATTTCCAACAGAAATTTAATTGCAATTTTAATAATTTGATTAGTGTCCATTTCCTATTTATTAGTGTAACGTAGGTCTTTAGTAGCCCAAGATTATGTGTAAGACTCAAGCATTCTCCATTATTTAAATGACAGGTATCTAAAAAAAGGAAAAAGAAAAATAGGTTACATTTATGATTAAAAAAACAGAATTCAAGAAGTAAGGACATCTTAGAGTATGGTAAGATCATAGTACTATACAGTACTTTATATTTCTTATAATTCTAAATCAGTCTAGAATTTGAGAATGAAAAATGGGAAGCCTCTTATATTCCTGACTTCAAATCAACTGTACCTTCAAATTTGTCCTAAAGTGATTACACAAAATTCAATCTGAAGACATTCCTAGGACTAAAGGGACAAAGTTTAGCTAAAAACAAATCCCATGACTTAAATTTTAAATGCTCTAGGGCCAGCCCGTGGCTCACTCGGGAGAGTGTGGTTCTGATAACACCAAGGCCCCGGGTTCGGATCCCATATAGGGATGGCCGGTTGCTCACTGGCTGAGCGTGGTGCTGACAACACCAAGTCAAGGGTTAAGATCCCCTTACCGGTCATCTTTCAAAAAAAAAAAAAATTAAATTTTAAATGCTCTAAATCAAATCTAATCTGATCTCTAAATTGAAAAGAGACCCATAGGATAATTATCTTTCCATAGAAGTAAAATATACATAAGGTTCTATATTTTGGGTCCCCCTTACCTCTTTCCAAAAAGATTAAATAAACAATAAATGAAGGAACAGTTATCCCAGGTTGAAAAAATGAGTAAAATGTCTTTATTACCAATCAAAAAAGCTCCCCTGAGAACTGAATAGGTAAACAAAATAAGACTCTGTTAGCATGAAAAAGGAGGGAGAATTGGAGATAGCAAACATTTAGTGTCTCTAAGTGCATAACAACTATTTCAGATATCTCAAGGACAAACACATGGGTGAGACATTAAAATTATTTGTGGGAATTAGAACAGGCTAAACTAAGCCCAGAAAAAACAAGGAAAAGTTAAGAATGATTGTCATTTACTATAAAGAAGACAAATGATTTAAAGTGTTCTTCTGTTATTTAAAGAAGAAATATTGAATTAGCCAAAATTTTTTAATAATTACTCATAACTCTACTACTCAAAGATAATCATTGTTAATACAATTAATCTCATTTCAGGGATTATACTGGACATGTTTGTTTGGAATCAAGGTTTTTCCTTAAAATCACAGTTTTATTACATCTTCCTTAATGGCTACAGATTATTTCTTTGTATAGATATATCACAGTTCACTTAGCAATATTTTTGGACATCTCAGTTATTTTTTCCTAGTTATACTATTAAAAACCTGTATATAACTTAAAATGTATATATGCATTTTTATGCTTCTGTCTATTTCTACCATTAGGATGAATTCCTAACAATCTTATTTCTGCTTAATCAAGAAATATGCATAATATTTAAACTTTGTCACATTGCTAAATTGCCAACCAGGAATATTAGGTCACCTAGGCCTCCACCATGAAAGTGCTTATTTTTCCACATCATTACTAATACTAGGTATTAAAATTCTTCTTATTCTTGTCAATTTGATAGATAAAAATATTATCTTATTTTTCTAAGTGTGGTTCTTTGATTATTTGCAAGAATATATCTATATCTATATCTATATCTATCTATCTATCTATCTATCTATCTATCTATATATATATATAT
>NW_007730467.1:108535-109641 GCF_000696425.1 Galeopterus variegatus | reverse complement strand
TATATATATATATATATATAATTTCCCCCATTTATCTTTTTTCTTTTAATTTTACATTCAATGATTTTTCCAAAGGATTTTATTTGCTTGTTTTTTTGTTTTTTGGGGGTTTTTTTTACAAATAAAACCTCCTTTACCTCTCTCTTTCTCTCTCTCATTTATGTATTTTGCCTTTGAAGTCATGCTTAGAAAGACTGGAGAATCTAAGTTACAGAAAGCCCAAAGAAAAGTTACCTAGCGTAAAAAATGGTAGATCTCTCATCAAGAAAGTTGCTTAAGATTATGTTGGATGATTTCCAGCTGGCGTTTTGTTGAAAAAGTCTATATTTGACCTCTAAAATTGAATAATTTGTATATAAAAATATTAAAAGTGATTTATGAATACAATTAAAAGGAGTGAACAGAAGAAACAAAAACAGAAATGAGAGAGGAACACTGCAGGATAGGAGTTGAGTGGGAAACTTTTACTTTTCATTTTAAAGCCCTCACATCAGTCTTTTAAACATGCTAATAAGATGCTTTAATAAAATAATAAATAATTATAACAAAATTAAATGATGAACAAAATAGAGAACATAGGACGATATGGCCCATGCCTTCAAAGAATGCATTTGTTGGAGAAACTTGCAGAGTAAAAGCCTCCTAGTTGGGTTTAGATATTTACCTGGTGACCCAAAACACCCTTACGACTCAGGACAGCATCAAATTTATAAAATAGCCAGGAACCTTCCCTCTCTGCTAATTATACTCTCCTAAGCAATTTTTAGCCTCAGTTTTGCTGGCTATCTTACAAATTCCTACTCTGAAGCAGAGAGGAAGTCTGTGCTAGAGCTTAGTTTCTGATTGCTTCTCTTGGCTGAACTCTGTTGTCACTAAGCATCCTATTGAAGCTTAGTTCTCCCACTTGAGTACCTTCTAATTTATCTTATCTATGCCATGTTTGAACCAGGGAAATAACAGGATAACAATTATTTTGGATTTTGCTTATCACTTCCTTTTTCTGCAGTACTATCTTAGTGACCAGTGTAATAAAGGCTACTTATCATCCAATTCTGGGGTGCCACCTGCACTTGAGTAATTATGTGGGGACTGGACAAGTTCAAAGA
>NW_007730467.1:105432-107324 GCF_000696425.1 Galeopterus variegatus | reverse complement strand
CAAAAACAGATTGAAATGCTGAGTCAAGGCACTGGAATAGAGCCCAACCCTCTTGCCTCACTCTCCAAGGATTCAACAGTGGGAGAGCTTACTTGGATACAGATGAACTTTTTCAGCTTCAAGTTATAGCCCGGAAGCCTGAAGAAACTAGAGCAGATGGTTGACTTCATGCATCACTGAAAGGCCTGTAGTCCTCTCACCTATTTGGCAATTCTATTAAGCAAATAGAACAAAGTCTACTTCAACTGCCTTCTACTATATAATATATTATATTGCTGTGTGGGATAATGCATCATTGTATGAACAAAATGTAATGTGATAGAGGAAACAAGAGAAAACCAGACAAACAGGTATTTAAGAAAATATACACAGCTAAATACCAAAAATATATAACAGTGGAGATAAATTACATTTAAGGCTTCCAAAAAATCCATTAAGAAATCTAATCAACAGAATGGGCTCTTCTATATGTGTAATTTATCTCATTGATTATCTTAGTGCATTCAATTCATAGGCAAAGGCATGGGTAGCATAGGTGCTGCCCATAAAAGGTCAGTGGGTTTTCAATGAGAAGTTTTTGTATGATCCCAGAAAACAAGTTTTTTTAGGATTTTCAGGGCACATAAACTCTTCTCTGCATATTCTTCTATGTCTGTTTGTTTAATTACAAATCTTCACAAATGTAAAAACCATTCTTAGCTAACAGGAAGTATAAAAACAGTCCACAGGCCATAGTTTGCCAACAAAGATTATCAAGGATGGAAAAGAACAAGACCCAATGCATTATGTCTACAAGAAATGTACCTTAAATATAATAATATGCATAGGTTAAAAGTAAGAAGATTTTGAGATATGCCATGCAAACACAGAGCAAAAGAATGCCAGAGTGTCTATATTAGTATTAGAAAAACNATATGCCATGCAAACACAGAGCAAAAGAATGCCAGAGTGTCTATATTAGTATTAGAAAAACTGTACCTAAAAACAACAAAATTACTAGGAATAACATGGATATTATAAAATGATCATAGAATCAATTCACCAAGAATGCATAACAATTTTAAATGTGAATGAATCTGACAACAGAACAAATTATTCAAATACATGAAGTAAAAAATGACAGAACTGAAGAAAATAATAATAATAATAATAATAAATCCAAGATTATAGCTGGAGACTTCAACACCCCTCTCTAAGTAATAGAGCAAGTAGAGAGAAAATCAACAAGGATGAAAAAGATACAAACAATACCAAAACCAACTTGACTTAATTGACAGTTATAGAATATTCTTTCTTCCCCAAAATAATGCAGAATACACATTCTTCTCAAGTGCACATAGAATATTTACCAAAACAGATCATGTCCTGAATCATAAAACAAGTTTTAACAAATTTAAAAGCATTAAAATCATACAAGTTATATTCTCTGACCACAAAGAAATTAAAGTAGAAATTAATCATAGAAAGATAAGAGGAACATCTTCCAATACTTGGAAATGAAACATTATATTTTAAATAATACATGAGTCCAAGAGGAATTCTCAAAGAATATATATTAGTCTGCTTAGGCTGATATTACAAAATACCATTGACTGGTGGCTTAAACAACAGAAATGTATTTCTCACAGCTTTGGAAGCCCAATGTTAGGTGCCAGCAGATTCAGTTTCTGGTGAGGGCTCACTTACTGGCTTGCAAATGGCTGCCTTTTCGCTGTGTCTTCACAAGATGAAGAAAGGGAACTGGTCTTTTTTCCTCTTCTTATAAAGATGCTAATTCCATCGTGGGATCCCCACCCTCATGACCTCATCTAAACTGAATTACCTCCCAAATATTCCACCTCCCAACACTATCACATTAGGGGTGAGAGCTTCAAGATATGAATTTTGGAAAG
>NW_007730467.1:96105-104156 GCF_000696425.1 Galeopterus variegatus | reverse complement strand
ACAAAATTGAGAAAGCAATAGAGAAAACCAGTGAAAGCAAAAACAGGTTATTTGAAAAGACCGATAAATCTATCAACCTCTAGTCAGACTGATCAAGCAAATGTAAATTCATCCTGTATTCTGACTTATGTGCAGGACCTTAAAGTCTTCAGACTTTGTGACCTTAAATCTTTGGACTTCATGTCTGTAACTCTCTACTTCCACCTAACGTCAGAGTATAGACAATGCAGAGTTTCTTCTGAAAGGGAAATTTCGCCCCCAAAATGCTCAAATTTCAATATAGCTTTTTGACTGCTTATGATACATAAGTAACAAAGTCTTTGGTAACATTTCTTTTTAGGACAAAGAACTGATTAACATGTTAATCACAAGCATATGAAGAATAATCTGTTAATAAGCCACATCTTAATTCTGGTTGATGTTTACACTGGAGCTTTCTCTTAGCTTCTGTCTCTGACCTCCTTCCAGAGTCTATAGCTTTGTTTCCCAAAACATGATTTCAACAACTGCACTGCAATAAGGTCAACCTGAAAAACAAAAGTTATTTGGCTGAGACTCCTTTACTTGAGAAGAAGCTTTCCAACCAACTTCCCTTGCTATGTTTTTAAGCTTGTCATTTTTGTAACTATTCCAAACCCAGGACATTTCTGTCTAATGAAAAATCTTTAGTTATTTATTAGCTCTGTAGATTTATGCCCTCAAGGAATTTGCAAATGTGGGGACACAAAATAAATACATAAAATAGCAGACAATCTAGGGCTGAAAGAGGCCAAGATTTCTGTGGTACCAGTTGTGAACACTATAGAATTTTAGACAAAGGGGAGATCAGTGAAAATTGGAATGGCCTTCATATGTCAGGTTACAACTAGAGGAAAACACAAAGTGCTCAGAAAATGGGAACCACATGAATAAGTATAACAATAGAAATATCCAAAGCAGGAAAGAGACTAGCATGACTAGAGTACAGAATGCATATCTGAGATGAAATGGGGTTTGAGAGACTTGAAACCAAGGAGAGGAGTTCAGATATGACACAGTGAGAAATAGGTGCAGAGAAGGAATCGACTTGTGGAAAACGGTCTTTAGGGAAGTTGAATGGGGCAGAAATGTGCGTTGTGCTCAAGGAGTAACTTGAAACCAGGCCAGCCACCAGGAGTTACACCTGGGTGAAAGCAATGGAAAGAGAAAACAAAAGACAGACAAAACATTTTTTAGGATGGGGACAGGAAATAAAGAAGTATTTGAGTTTCTGAGAGAATGTGACCAGATAAATTTAAAAAGCAGAAGAACAGAGAGAGAAAATAGATGAACCGGTTGTGGAAGAGATGGTCATTAAGCCTGAGGCAATGGAAACACTTTCAAGTGACAATATTCTCCACAGAGATTAGAGTCCCAGAGCAGGACCAGAGACTTAAATTTCTGAATAGTCTACATAAAAGCAATAAACTCACAAAAGAATTGATGTCTTAGAAAATGGTGTTAGCTAGAGGAGAAGACTGCTAAGGATCATGACTGAAACTTTCCAAGTATCCAATCAGGAAGGAAGGAAAGAGATAAGCTAGTGCAGAAAGCAGCAAAGCAGTTGGAAAAAATTTAAAAACAGGTAAAAAAAAAAAAAAAAAAAAAAAAAAAACTTTCAAAAAGCCATAGTTGGTTAATGGTGTCTAATGCTACAAAGACATCAAGGAGAATGAGGATAGAAGGGTGACAACTAAACTTAAGAACTAGAAGTTATGACCAATGGTTGGCAAGACATGGGGGGTGGGGGAAATGGGGAGTTACTGTTTAATGGGTATAGAATGTTAACTTTGCAGGATGAAAAAAGTTCTGGAAATGGATGATAGTGATGATTACACAATATGACTGTACATACTATCACTGAATTGTACACATAAAATGGTAAAGATGGTAAATTCCATATGTGCATTTTACCACAATAAAAACATTGAAAGCAAAAAGAAAGTTATGCTATTTTATGTACAAAAATCTGTAACATTGTGTTTTTGTGGTGGTGGTGTTATTTATTTTAAGAAGCACATTCTTTTTTTTTTCTGCTATTGGAAAAGAAAATAATCAGTTCATCATACTGGATAACCCAGCAGTTCCTAATAATCATAGTAATTCAGATATGTTTTTCTCATCAGAGAAAAACTTCCTTTGGGTCAACTTTTCATGAAGATTTCTGATACATAAAAGGAAAGAAATAGCATAAATTTCTCATAAGATTCTCATAATTATACCTTTTGTCTGTGTGTTCATTCATTTCTGTTGCCTATAAAGGAATACTTGAAACTGGGCCATTTATAAAGGGATGAAATTAATTTCTTACATTTTCAGAGGCAGAGAAGTCCAAAGTCCAGGGCACCCATCTGGTGAGGGCCTTCTTGTACAGTGATGCAGGGTGTCACATGGCAAGAATGGGCTGAGCAAGACAGCTCACCTGCCCACTCGCTCGCTCTCCTCTTAAAGCCATCAGAATCATCATGCCCTTGCCCAATGGATTAATCCTCAAGATCCAATCACCTCTCAAAGGCCCCACCTTACTAATATAATTGGATTTCCCCCACTCTTAACACTTACAATGGAGATTAGTTTCCAATATATGAACTTTTGGGGGATACATGTGACCCATCGCAATCTGTAAACTTCTAGGGAATGTAGATGTCATATTTATCCCAGTCCCTACATTTTAGAGTTATAAGGAAACTTACATTTCTATTCTAACTCTTATGTTGAGGATAAAGAAATTAAGGCCCAAAGAGGCTGAATTACATGCACAAGATCACCCACAGAGCTGGTGGAAAACCTGCGACAAGGACCCAGGTCTTCAGCGGTTCTGCTCAGTATGTTTCTGCCATGTAATACTATTTCCAAAGCTGAGTTTTCCTCATGAATAATTCTATAAATTTGTGCGGGAGTCTCATGTATGAATTACATTGATAAAAGTCCCTTTAGGGAAAGAAATTTCTTGTTGCAGAAGAGGACACAGTCTACTACATTTCAAATTAATTGTTGTATTAAAGTATAATTCAATTATCAGTCTACAAATAACTGTAAGTCATTTATAAAGTTATGCCCAGAAAGTGCTCATAAATAGAGCTAATCACTTCATTAGATATTATTATTATTATTATTTTGTCTTTTTCGTGACCAGTAAGGGGATCGTAACCCTTGGTGTGGTGTCGCCCACACCACGCTCAGCCAGTGAGTGCACCGGCCATTCCTATATAGGATCCAAACCCGCGGCAGGAGCTTCGCTGCACTCCCAGCGCCACACTCTCCCGAGTGCACCACAGGGTCGGCCCTCATTAAATATTATTAATAGAATTACTGTACCATGTAAGCTAATATCATTCCTAAATCAAGAAAACTTTATGATATAATTTGTAAACTACTTTTGCCCCCAAATCACTTGCAAGATTGGAGAAAATAAAACTGAAAAAAAAAGTGAGGGTCTCATGACTCATTCTTTTGTACTTGTTTTTCTCTCACTGACCTATTTCTTGGTAATCATAAAGTTACTGATTTATTGGAAGTTGTTCAACACCATGATAGTGTTGCCTTCCCCTGTGGACCCCATATGTCAGTAGGTTTTTTATAAAAAGGAAAGGGTGTTTTTGCTTTCTTCCATTCTCTTGGGTACACCAATAACACATAAGTACTTAACAAATGCAAACTGACATTTCTCTGAGCAGTTCCCCCCACCCCAGTTCCTGAATATGGGCCAAAAATTTTCCTCTAATTAGATGCTTTGCAACCATATGAACAGTGCACATCTTCTGAGGGTATTATAGCAAATGAATGTTTTTGGCATGGGATGAAGGGAATCCTGCATCCATACGGGAACTAATAGCCCTCTTGAGAAGTCTAGCTCAACCTTTTAGCCAAATAGTTGCTCGCTATTTTTATACCTTGCCTTAAACAATTGCATTTGGCAATGTAGGGAGGACGAACGTGGAATTCTTGAGTCTTAGGGTGGGAAAAATCACCTGAAATCATGAATAAAGTATATACCACATTAAGAGAGGGCATAGAGAAGGCTCACCCTTCAAAGTTTATGTTTTTCATCAAGGAGAAGAAAATTTCCTTCAAGTTATACAAGATGAAAATTGGATTTATGAATCTGTCAAATATGCCAGGAAACATCAATTACTTGTTTGTGATAAGTAATAGAATTGCATTCAGTTTTGATGGCATGAAATGTGTAATTTAATTGTGTGATGTCCTCACTGTTTTTGTGCAGTACACATTTCCGAAATTTCAGTAATTTCTTATTGAGGTTTTATAATTCTGGGAGCTGGTAATAACAGAGCCAGGTATAGGATACAGTAGTGAAAGATTTCCTCAATCTCTGTCAGGTGAGATTCAGGACAGAGCACTACCTCCACAAGAAATATGTTGGCTTTTTTCTTTAAAAACTTACATTGTTAAAATAATAATGTGAATTAGCTTATAAACAGGAAGCCAAATCATATTTTAATAGCCAAAGCCTAATAAAAAGACTATCTCCTTGGAGGAGAAAAAGACTTTTAAAATAATCTTTGGGTTTAAAGAAGAAATAATCAAATCTGAAATTTCAGCTTATTTAGAAATTATTGACAATGAGGCTTCAATATTTTTAAAATTTTGTGAAAAATATGAGAGACAAATTTATAGCCATAAATGTGCTTACTGTTGAACAAGAAAGAATAAAAAGCAATAAGATAGGCATTTACCTCTGTTAAATTAATTTAATTTTGGCTTGAGGCTGCCTTGGTACCTTGAGTCCCTAAAAGCAGCTAAATGCAACATAACTTAGTATGGAAAAAAAAAAAAAACCCTAACTTAAAAGTACAACAAACAGTCAAGTTTCAGCCAAACATGAACAGCCATGTTTCAGCCAATCACAGGCAGCCAACTCATCCTAACATGCCTAGCTATAGCCAATCAAGTGATTTCTCTACTTTCTTTTGTATCTGGCCTATGAAAATTTGCTGCTAACGCTGCTGGGTGAGCTCTTTGAACCTCCACTGGTTCAGGGTGCTGCCCAATTCATGAACCATTTGTTCAAATAAGCACTGCTAACTTTGTCTTTTAACACCTCCCAAAGCTAGGAGAGCAAAACCAATCCCAAGACATTAAAAAATATCAATTATACCTGTATAACAATCTAAAGCAAGTCCATATGATAGAATACTGGAGCATTTTGTTTAATAAGGTATTTATATATGTACTGAATAGCTCATGTCAAAAAGTTGTTAAATTAACAGACCAAGATGTAAAATTACTAATGTGTGTGGCATGCAACCATTTATGCTTATTTTTTCTTTTCCAAGAGAAAATTCATGTCAATTCCTTGATCACCTCTAAATTGAAATACGAAAGGAGTAAGGGAAATGTAGAATTAAGGCCAGGAATGGGAAGGTCACTGACTTACATTTTACACTTTGTAACTTTCAAGGTTTGTTTTGTTTTTGTTTTTGTTTTTGTTTGCAATGAGAATGGATTATTTATTCAAATATACAAATTTAAAATAAAAGTGGCCAGGGGAGCAGCTATACCTAGCAACTGACTTTTCATTCCCTTTGAAGGCAGAAAAACTTCTTCCTGGCTGTTGACTTCCCCCTTTCTCCTCTCTTCGTCCCACTCAATCTGAAAGGCAAGGTTTCTATCCCTTTACTACTTCCCAATCAATGTATGAACACCCCACAGGACATGTAGCTGTTCCAGACACCATTTTTTCTTATAACCTCACTTTCCAATCCAAAAGTGATGTGTGGATAAGAAAGCCTCTACGTTTGTAATTTCTATTCTCTTTTTCCTTTGATTTCCACCCACAGTCTTTCCATTTAAAATCAGTATTATTTGCCTATACAAGAGTATTCTTTGGTGAAATGTCTATAGTTTGCAGAGGTGTTGACCTGTCCTCATGTCATTAACATTAATGTCTTTCCCTTCTGAAGATTTTAAATATTTTCTAAACCATTTTTTAAAGTTTTCTATACTACTGCTTGAATGTATGTATTTTTATGACTCAATGCTAATTATGTAATGCCCATGAAAGTAATGTATTAGTGATCTAAGTCTATGTGGAATTATTTGGTAGGTATGTATAACATTTTAAGTTGGCTAAAAACTAAATCTACCAAAAGACAAACAAATCCAGTGATATCAGAACTTATAGAAAGCAATATTTCCCATAGTTTAAGTATTAAGTCTTCTTAATTCTTCTACTTGCACTTTCTATTTCACATTTTCTGCACATCTGAGCCTCTGTTGGCTTCAGGACAGGTTATTTCCCCAATCTATTGGATCTCAAACTTTCACCCCAGCTTTAAATCCTACTAGAAATGGTTCAGAAGTCAACATGCTGCAACCACTGCAAGGTCAAGAATAGACACCCTGAGGAGATGGGTAGCAATCACAGTGCCTGGCTCCCCTGTGTAAGATACAAATGCAATCTCCTTTCCTTACTCAAGTTTTGAATGAAAACTGCCTCTCTATGCCAAGTTGAGCTAAGTTCCTTGCTTGCTTATATGTTTATAGCTTAAATAATTATGGTTCAGTTCTACATAAGGCCTTCAAATAAATCCATTCCAAAGCTACTATTCCCTGCCTGAGATTTTCCTTTGGATTTGTGGATACCATTTGTTTTGGTCAGTGTGGGCTACTATAACAAAGTGCCATAGAATAGGTAGCTAACAAACAACAAAAATTCATTTCTCACAGTTCTGGAAGTCTGAAATCAGGGCACCAGCATGGTCAGGTTCTGGTGAAGGCCCACTTCTGAGTTGCAGGCAGCAGCCTTCTCACTGTGTCCTCACATAGTAAAAAAAAAAAAAAAAAAAAAAAAAAAAAAATCAAGAGAGCTCCCTAGGGTCCCTTCTGAAAGGGCATTAATCCTGTTCGTGACAGCTCTATTCTCATCACCTAATCACCTACCACCTACCATCACTTTGGGGGTTAGGATTTCAACACATGAAATTGGAAGGGACATGAACCAGAATATCACATATAGCATTTTTTAAAAATTCATAACCCTTGGGTTAGGATTTCAACACATGAAATTGGAAGGGACATGAACCAGAATATCACATATAGCATTATAAAAATTCATAACCCTGAGGATAATAAGGATGAAAACCTGAGCTTACAAAGTTAGCCGCCAAAAGACAAGTCAGACCTACTAATAAACATGTAATGAATGAATGGCCCTAGAATAAAACCAGCTTCTACCTGCCATAGAGTCTGCTTCCTGTAATGGCTAGACAGGACTTCCCTTGTGGACTTTCTGATTCCAGAGCTCCAGTAGCCATCCACTTGCCATCAGCGGTTACCAGTCCCAGTCAACCACCCTTGAGGTTGTCTCCCTTTTACAGACTAAGCGTGATGCCGTTCTTTCTCTGTTCTAGTTTGTACCAGGTGCAACATTTAATCAAAGGCATTTATCAATTGTTTGATATTAGACAGCAGAGATAAAGGAAATAATGTTTATCCTAAAGGAGCACATACACTTGTAAGAATTCAAACTAATAAATAAATAATTGTTTAAAGGAATAGTATTATGAGAAATTAACATATACTCTTATATAAACATGTATTTTTCCTCCCAATCTTTAGTCCTGTCTTCATTACTGAATGATAATCTATTTTTGTGCAGGGATCACAAAAATGCTAAAATAGTTCTGTTGGGCAGGGTCAGAATTCCATAATGATTTTTAAAGAAGTGGATAAAATGCGTTTTTCTTTTGCATCATTCTTAATATCTTATATAATGATAGGAAGAGAATAAGCATTTCCTTACTGAATGCACTAGGTAATATGTAACTTAATTGACTTCTAATGTAAATATATTTACCGTTTGAGTCTGCTAGGGCTGCCATAACAAAATACCACAGACTGAATGGCTTAACCAATAGAAATTTATTTTCACACAGTTCTGGAGTCTAGAAATCTAAGATTAAAGTGCTGGCAGGTTTGGTTCTACAGAGGCCTCTCTCCTTGGCTTCTCACTGTATCTTCACATGGCCTGTCCTCTGTGCACACCCTTGTCTGTGTCCTAAGCACCTCTT
>NW_007730467.1:94862-95897 GCF_000696425.1 Galeopterus variegatus | reverse complement strand
ACTGTATCTTCACATGGCCTGTCCTCTGTGCACACCCTTGTCTGTGTCCTAAGCACCTCTTCTTATTAGGACACCAGGAATATTGCATTAGGTCCCAATGATATAATTTAATTTTACCTTAATTACCTCTTTAAAGGCCGTGTTTTCAAATACAGTCACATTTTGAGGTACTGGGGTTTAGGACTTCAAAATATAAAATTTGGGGGGGACAGAATTCAGTCCATAACATTAACTAAAATATGTTAGAGTTTCACTATATTTTTCTCTAGGATTATGTCTTGGGATATAATTCAGTGAAACTTTACAACGGGATTCTTTTCACACACTTGTAACTAAAGCTCCTTAGGTTTTATGTGCATAGTTTCCCTAAATTCTACACATAAAGTATAATTATGGCAATGTTACAGTGTACAATCTTTTGATAAATTGTTTGCAAAAAAAATTCCAATAATTCTGCTGCCTGTATCCATGCCATTCTGTAATGTCCTTCTAAACGGACTCTGGTCTCAGCTATATGACTTACTCTGGCCAATTAGACATTAGCAAATGTGATATAAGCAGAGGCTTGAAAATCGCTTGTGCATTGGAGCTTGTCCTGATGTTTTTGGAACCCTTCAACCATATGAATAAGCCCAAGATACTGAATAATGAGAAACACATGACCCAACAGCCCCCTCACCCCAGCCAATTTCCAACCAGCCCCAGAAGCAGAGCCAACTGATGTGATGAATTCATATAAGTGAGCCCAGCCAAGATCAGCACAAGACCACCCAGCCAAACTCAGCCCAAACTGCCAACTAACAGGTTCATGAGCTAGTTATGGTGATTGTTTTAAGTAACTAAGTTTTGAGACAGTTTGTTACACAGCAAAAGCTAAGCAATACAATGAAAACCTCAGAACTAAAAACCTTGGAACTTATTATTTAAAGACAAATGAATTGAATTAATATCTGCACATTAAAAGCACCAAAAACAGAGTGATAAAAATCTTCAGAGGTTAAAGAAAAGCTTCCAAAAGTCAACTGATGACATATT
>NW_007730467.1:91020-94598 GCF_000696425.1 Galeopterus variegatus | reverse complement strand
AGAGTGATAAAAATCTTCAGAGGTTAAAGAAAAGCTTCCAAAAGTCAACTGATGACATATTGAATAGGCTACATGATAACGAAGATATCTAAGTCTATGCCAGAGAGTGTTAGCAAAATAATGTAAAAATAACTCAAAATAGAATATTCAGGCAGATGGAGCTAAAATCGCAGTTGCTGCAGTGAAACATTACCCTGTGTTAATGGATTTCCTTGCGAAATGAAGTAAATTAAAACTAATTTGAATAAAAACTAATATAATTCAGTGGTAGAAATATGAATTGTAGACTATTCAAAAGGAATATACCATAGCATTTTAAGTCGTACAAATCAATGGCTAACAAAGTATGGTCATGAATGAATTTTGCTAAAGTAGGGGCTGGCTGGTTAACTCAGTGGGTTAGAGTGCAGTGTTATAACACCAAGGTCACAGGTTCAGATCCCCACACTGGCTAGCCACCAAAAAAAAAAAAAATTTTTTTTTCTTTTTGCTAAAGGAGATATAATCAAAAATGATTTACCATTGATTCATGAGAAGTATGTCAGTGAGGCACAAGTGTGATAAAGAATACAAAACAAAACCAAAAACAAGAGAATGAAAGAAAAAGAAATTTCATTTTGGTCTTGACCAGCAGTCCCCATTAGCAAATAGCAAGCAATTCATTTGGCAGAGAGGAAGAGGTGGAGAGAGATGAGAAGTTTTCAAATATTGAAGGCTGTGGCTTCTTTGCTGATGACTCAGCTTTCTGAGGCAGGCAATTCTCTGTGCAAAGCCCAGCTCAGCAGCTCTAAGGGGAAGCTAATTGTTAATTGCTAATTCGTCTTACCTAGATAAATTAGTCTGTCTGCTCCAGTAGGCAAAGATAGTGGCTACAAAGCCCAAATCAGAGTTCAATGGCCAGATGTGACTGTTCATAATGAGGGCTCCCTGGGGATGCACTCGAAGTGTAGTGCCACCTGAGACCCATCCCTAAGAGAGAGGAAAACTGGGGGAACAGAGCTTCAATAACAGAAGAGCAGAAATGATCGTACATAGGCTTTCCAGTGAGGGTGGCCATATAACACATAGTCCAAACTGAAACAATTTTGAGACCAAGAAGGGGCACCATTAGTAATTATGCTGAGACCACAGGTATGAACTGGGACTGTCCCAGTTTTGAACTCAAGAATTCTCAGACTCTTTATCATACATAAGTATGCATCATGATCAAAGAAAATCCAAAAGGAAAATATTCTAAAGAAGTACAAGGGAATCAAGAATAAGTTGGTAGGAGACTGTGACTCGGAAAAAAAAAAAAAAAGACAGTCTAAAGTTACCTTCTGGGGAAGAGGCAGCCCATACTCTATGTCCGTGAGGACCTACAGCCTCACGAGATCCAGAACACTAATCAACTGCAAAAGGAAGGAGAGATGCAGCATGGCACTGGTGACATTTGCTTTGAAGCAAACAAGGCTGAGTAGATAGTGAATGATGTTCCTGGTACAGATATTGAAGAAAGAAAAAAAAGCCTTTTCATGGTATATTATCCATTCATTTTAACAAGTGTTTACTGAGAGCCAACTTTCTGCCAAGCACTGCCCTTGTTGATATAGAAGGCAACAACACAGACAAGGTCTCTGCCACAGGAGCTAACTTTCTAGTGAGGGACACACAATAAACACATAAACACACACACAATTAATTATGGTAAGAGCTAGGAGGAAAATAAGAACAAAGATCGATGTGTGGTGAGTACAATGATTAATAGTTGATAAGAAAAGCCCTGAGAAGATGACTTTTGGATGAGGCTTAGAAATGGAACTGGTGAGGCAATGAGCTTGAGGGGAAGAACATTTCAGACAGAACTTTTGGCTGAGGCTTAGAAATGGAACTGGTGAGGCAATGAGCTTGAGGGGAAGAACATTTCAGACAGAAGAAACAGCTGGTGCAAGCAATGTAGCTGGAGCAAAGGGGGTGAGGGAGAGAGCGACAGAAGATGAGATTGGCAAGTCGGGGGTGGGGGTGCAAATAATGCAAGAACTTTGGGTTTTGAGTGTGCATAGAAGTAATTAAAGGAGAGACATGATCCAATTTACCTTTTAAACATAGCACCCTCATTCCCTAGAGGACAGGTTGTAACCAGAAAAGAGGAGATTTTGGAGAACAGTCAATGGATTGTTGCACCAGCCCAGCAGAGAGATGATTTGAATTAGTAGAGATGGAGAAAAGCTGTTTGGTTTGGGCTATGTTTTGTAGTTCAGATATGGAGATGGTTAGAAAGAGAAATAATGAGATAACTTTTACTTAGCCAGCTGGGAGGATAGTGCAATAAACTGAGATAGTGAAAATTGAGGCAGGTTTACTCTGCCTGGAAAGGTTAAACTTGAAATGACTATTAAACATCCAAATACAGACATCAAATAAGTGATCGTACATATGGTTCTGAATCTCAAAGGAAAGGCCAGAACTGGAGTTACGAATCTTGGAATCATTGAATATAATTGTCATTTCAACTAAAGAACCTAATGAGATTAGTAACAGAGAAACAGCATAGAGAACAGCCAGCTGTGGTTGTCGTAGTCTGTTTTGTGCTTCTATAACAGAATACCTAAGACTGGGTAGTTTAAAAAGAACAGAAATTTCATTTCTTACAGTTCTGGAGGCTGGGAAGTCCAAGGTGGAGGTGCTTGCATCTGGCGAGAGCCTTCTTGCTGCATTATCCCATGGAGGAAGGCAGGAGGGCAAGAGAGCACTTGTGTACAAGGGCTGGAGGTTAAGGGAGGAAGGGAGCTGACCTCATCCTCTTATCAGGAACCTACTCCTGTGATAACAACATTCATTCCTTTATGAGGGCAGGTAACTAGGAAAGAATAGCCAGAGAGGTGGAAAGAAAACAGAAAATGTAGTGTCATAGAAGTCAAGAAAAGACAATGCATTAAGGAAGACAGCAGTCAGCAACATATACACACACTGCAGAGTAATTTCATAATTAGAGTACAGAGAAGCAATCTTTGCACTTTTGCAAGATGAAGTTTAAAAATGAACCTGAAAAGAACAGTTTCAATAGTATGGTCAGGACAGGTGCTCTATCAGAATGGGTTGAAAAGGTAAAGAATTGGAGACTATGACTTCAGACACATTTTTCTAAAAGTTCTGCTGTAACTCCTATCCACTTCTGTAGATTCATATGAGATGAATACTAGAGCTTATAGAGTTTGGTCCTAGAGACATTCCTGAGTCCCTTTGGGAAGCTTAGCAGAGAGCTGACTCAGCAGGTCTGAGTTAGCTCAACAGAAGAACAGCCCACTCGAGTTGCTGAGCTCAAAAAGTTCTCCCCTTCTAACAAGACCACTTTTTGAATAGAAAGTGCTCAAGCTTGCATTGCTATCAAGATAAGGGGTTGGCAAACTATGGTCCTCTAGGTCAAATCTGGCCCACAAACTGTTTTGTAAATAAAGTTTTATTGATACACAGTCATGCCCATTAATGTACATATCAGTTATAGTAGCTTTACCACTACAAAGGCAGAGTTGAGTAATTGTGACAGGACCTGTGGCCTACATAGCTAAATATATTTACTCTCCAGCCATTTATGGAAA
>NW_007730467.1:48106-90690 GCF_000696425.1 Galeopterus variegatus | reverse complement strand
TTGTGACAGGACCTGTGGCCTACATAGCTAAATATATTTACTCTCCAGCCATTTATGGAAAAATTTTGCCAACTCTGATCTAGATAACAAGTCCCTATAAATATAAAGTTTTTATAAATATAAATATGTAGTCCCTATAGATATAAATGTACAGTCTCTATTAATGTGGAGAGCATTACAGGGGCACGGTCCTCTCCACCGGATCACTGGCCATGGTCCCTCCAGTCCAGCTATGCCTAGGTTGTGTCAACAAATCTCTGGCAAGAAAAGTGCTTGGGAGGTTATGTGAACCCTGCTACTTCTCTGCTTATGTATTTTCACTTAATAAGTCTATTTTATATCTGCACAACTCTAACTATTGCAGCCTATGTCTAGGATCCCTTTGCCACATGAAAGATAATGATTGAACCATTTCTTCCACGTTGTATTGGGACTTGAAAAGAAGAGAATATGAGAAGTAAGTTATGGTTATTGAAGAATAGATTTTAGATATAGATAGATGATACAGATCTAGATATAAAGATAAAGAGAGATAGGCTTTCTAGAACAAAACTTGAAGTTCCAAAACAAGGGCTGGCCCCGTGGCTCACTCGGGAGAGTGTGGCGCTGGGAGCGCAGCAGCGCTGGGAGAGCCAAGGCCACGGGTTCGGATCCTATATAGGGATGGCTGGTGCACTCACTGGCTGAGCACAGTGCGGGCGACACCATGCCAAGGGTTGTGATCCCCTTACCGGTCACATAAAAAAAAATAAAAAAAATTTTTAAAAAGTTCCAAAACAACAGGGTTGATTATGGCTGATGAAAAGAGATATTTCACTGGGGTCCTAAGGCTCCAAATCCTTGACTAGCTGACACTGTAACTGGGAATACTGTGTAGGTAAGGAGCAATATGCACAGAGTGTACTCCAGGAAAACGAAGTGTTCTATTACCAGCAAAATCTTCAAAATCTAAATCTCAGTGTGATCTACTGCCTTGATAAACCGGGTGCTGAAAGTTCAGCAGGGTTTGGTATCTAAATTATCACTTTTCTCTTGTCCTCTCCAGGACACAAACACAAATAGCTAGCTAAATTTCATTAGCTTCATTGGAAATAAATCTGGATCAAAGTCTATTGCAAGGCCTTCTTTAACATTCCCCAAACCTAGATTTTGGTAAGTAGACAACACTGATGTACCCATGCAGTCACTGAAGAAGCTGAAATTAAAAGAGTAGAACACTGCAAGGCCCTGCCAAACCTGGAAGCCTGAATATGAGAGAGGGAGGGTGAGAGGGAGGGAGGGAGGGAGAGAGAGACAGAGACAGAGACAGAGAGAGACAGAGAGAGAGAGACAGAGAGAGAGATGCCCCGTGTTACCAGAGCCACAGTGCAGTGGCTATGCTTCCTTTCAACTGGACTCAATGTCTTCCAAACATTCCCCAGTCTCACCAATTGAATTAGTCTCACCCTCCTTGTTGGAGAAGGAAGTTAGATAAAAGTCCCTCCAATACTGTTTCATCCTGAAGAATGGAAAAGACTCCTATGTAAATATAAGAATATATCTGCAATATTTTCTCTAACACTGGGCTGGATGATCTATGGGCATTACCTTTAACCCTTTAGCTTTAGACTTTAAGTATAACAAAGCTAGATGTATTTTTTTCTTGGCTCCCTGGAACTTAATACTCTCATAGAGACAGCAAGGAAAATAAAGCTCTTTTTCAGAGGCACGGAGCCAACCTTACCTAAGCTGTCCTTGCCAGGCTCCCTCTTCTATCTTCCCCCTGGCTTTTCTAGGTCTTCCATGATCAGGGACCCCTTCCAAATAGAAGTACTCCCTAGCCCATCTGGCAGGAAAGAAATGATAAGGAGAAAAGAGGCTCCTATGTCATCCATCCCTGGGAGAGAGATTTTCCTCTACCCACCAAAAGCCACCAATCCTATGGTGAAGAGGTATGTTAGTACACTTGTGCCTTGACCTTGGAAAGAGGGACTAGGGTGTACATCCTTGAGTTTCACCTCAAGGTTAGAGAATGCCCCTGACAAAAAGCATATCACAATGATTAAGAAGAAAATAATTTGCTATTCTGATTGAGAGGACTTTAACTTGAAATTAGAAAGGAAGATAAAATATTCTGTTAGAACGGGGAAAATATCAAGATAGTCAACATCACTTGGGATATTTAAAAAAAAAAAAAAAAGTCTAACAATGGATGAAATGCCCAGCAATTCAAAGGAGAACGTAGTTGAAAGTACAAAAATCTTCATCTATTTCAGCAGATATACCAAAGCGTATGATATAGATTAGGGAAAAATTCAAGGTGAACTTGAGGCTTAGCAGAGATCAATTTTACCTCATAAATATCACTGAGAAGTTGTGGTTTAGAATTCATTATGAAGACACTGATCAAAAGGTATATCTTGTTCAAAAGAAATCAATCAGATAAAAATGGAAGCAAAATAAAACTACATCTTAGAGAATTTGTAACGGAATGTAAATCTACAAATGTGAGGATGTCAATGCCTACAAACCATTTGCGTAAAGTAAAAAGAGAGAAATGGAGTCAGGCTCTCATAGTGGGAGTGTTCTAGAAGGGCTGCTGCCACCTGAGAATAAGTTTAATGCATTTTCAACATAGCAAAATTGAACTTGGGTGATGATAGAGATACACTGGTAAAGGGTGTTGGGGGGACTCTATTCTCCCGCCTTCATGTCTCCATGAGGTGACCTCTACTCCAGAAAGGGACAGCATGCCACTGAAACTTCCACCTCTTCTCCCACCCCTTATTCATTCCCTCACGTGGGAAGAGTAGTAAGCTATCTGACTGGTATAAATAGAAAGAATCTGAAATCAACTGATTTACTTTTCTGATTGGAACAAGATAACGACATAAAAGTCAGATGGGACATGTTGTCTTTATCTCTTTGTCCCCTTTCTTGCGGTGTGAAATGAATGAGACAGGGATTCTTCTTCTGGATAGATAATTTCTGTCTGCACAGGAGTTCTCCCAAGAAGTTATAAAATGCCTCTGACAACAGGAACTTCATGGTGACTGATAATTGCCTGCCTTAGAGACTCCTTTCCCATGAGGAATCCCAAGACCAAACTCATGGAGCAGGTATTCAAAGGCACAATTGTGGTTGCAGGTACAAGCCACCCACTCCAGCCCAGATCTAGTAATAATAATGTAGGTATATAAACCTAACATGTCCAT
This sequence comes from Galeopterus variegatus, assembly GCF_000696425.1. NCBI lineage: Eukaryota > Metazoa > Chordata > Mammalia > Dermoptera > Cynocephalidae > Galeopterus > Galeopterus variegatus. The sequence continues at coordinate 87,496 of NW_007730467.1, read as the reverse complement.
CTTCTGTGTCTATTTCTCACTTGTACCCTTAAAATTCTAATAATGAGTACTTAAGTTATTTTCATTTTAGAAATCTTTAGGTGATCAAAAATATCTCTACTTAGAAATGTTATTTTAAGAAATCAAGGTACAGAGATCACCTTGGTCTTGAGTTTTCTTCTATCTGGAGATCTAAATCCTGCATCCCTTATGACTCAGCTCAGATGCCACTCCAACACTTGACTACTGTAGGCAAAAATAACTTGATTTTTCTATAGATTGTAAATTCCTTAGAGCAGAAACAAATGTCATAATTGTCCTTGTACCTTATCATCTTCACTTTTAAACCTGTTCCTATCTCTGTCGGCCAAGCTAGGAGTTTCAGAGGCATTTTATGCTCCTGCCTTTAAGTCATGCTTCCCCATATCTCAGATGACAATATGTTCCATTTGTCCTAGACTGCTACAGTTAATGCCCATTGTCCTAGCACAAGTATTAAAAAGCCAACTTTTACTCTCACAAAAGTGCCCATTATAGAAAGTAAATTATGTGGTCACCCTAAACCCATATCCAGCCATGCTTTTTTCCTGTGTCTTAGGTTGACGCCAACTTTTACTCTCACAAAAGTGCCCATTATAGAAAATAAATTATGTGGTCACCCTAAACCCATATCCAGCCATGCTTTTTTCCTGTGTCTTAGGTTGAGTCCCATTTTTCCCCATCCTGAAAATATAACTCCTAGTTCAGACTTTCATCAAGTCTCATTACTGTAACAGCCTTCTAATTACTCTCCTAGAGGCAAGACTTCCATTCTATCTTCCAACAGCTGCTAAAGTAGTTGGTCTAAAACTCAAAAGTGTTCATATTATTTTTATATTTAAAACCCTTCTATAGCTCCCCATAGATAAGTCCAGACTACAACGTCTGGTCTCTGATTACATCTAACATCTCACCAATTTCTTTTTATAAATAAAACTCCAGTTCCACCAAAATGCAAGTGTTAACACAGCTCATGCTGTCTTTCCTCTTTTGGTCATTGCCCATGCTGTCCCCTTTACCTGGAATAACCTGTCCTGCTGTTACCCTCTTTCCCCAACTTACCTGGCTAACTATTCATCCTTTAGGACTCAGCACAGGCACTATCTAATACCAGATGCCATTTCTCACCACCCCTGACCACCCCAGATTTGGATGATGGGACCTTTCTCTAAGTTGCCCTAATAGCTTAGATTCATCTCTACTGAATTTACAGTACAGTATTTTTATGCTTTACATGTTTGTTTCTCTTCCCTGTCTAGAAGATCTTTGAGAATAAAGAACCACTTACTCTTGACACAGTATCAGTTCACAGTGGGTGGTCCATAAATATTTTTTACAATATTTATCATAAAACACTTCAAATATACAGAGGAAAACAATACTGTAAGCACCTGTATAGCTACCATTTGTATTCTATCATCATCATCCTCCAAAACTGCTTTATCACATACGTATCCATCCCTTTATTCATCCACCAATCTATCTTGTCTTTAACGCATTTCAAAATAAAGACATTGATACAGTTCCCTCTAAATCTGTCATCATGCATATTATTAGCTAAAGTCTGTTAGCTGCTTATATTTTTTGAGACAAGATTTACATGCAATGAAATGCATAAATCTTAAGTGTCCATTTGCTGAGTTTTGACAAACGTGTATGCTTGGGTAACCAATCCAGTCTCCATTGAATTGTCTTTACATCTTGGTCAAAAATCAGCTGACTACATTTGCATGGGTCTACTTCTGAGCTGTCTGTTTTGTTGCATTGATCTACGCATCTGCTCTTTTGCCAATACTATGCTGTCTTGATCACTATACCTTCATAGTAGCTCTTGAAATTAGTCATCTCCATCTGTTACCATTTTCTTTCAGCCTAAAGAACGTCTTTCAACACTAGTTCCAGTTCAGTCTGCTGATGAAAAATTCTTAGTTTTCGTTTATCTAAAAATGGTGTCAGTTTGCATTCATACTTAAAGAACATTTTATTCTGGATAGAGAATTCTCGGTTAACGGTTATCCTCTTCACCACTTTAAACATTTTGTTCTAATGTATTCTGGCCTCCATTTTTCCCTAACAAGAGATCAGTAATTATTTGAATTGTCATTCTCATTTGTACAACGTGTTGATTTTCTCTAGCTAAATTCAAGACTTTCTGCTAACTTTTGGTTTTCTGCAATTTAACTATGCTTTGTCTGTGTATGGTTTTCTTTGTATATATCCTGCTTATGTTTTTCTGACCTTCTCAAACTTGTAAATTTGTGTCTTTCACAAGCGTAAAAATTTTGGTCATTATTTCTGCCCCCATTCTTTCTCTTCTGCTCCTGGTACTTGAGTTACATTTATGGTAAATGTTGTTATACTTTTCCATATGTCTCTGAGCTTCTGTTAAAATTTTTAAATATTTTTTCTGTTTTTCAGACTCAGTAATTTCTATTGATCCATCTTTAACTTCATTGACTTTTCCTCTGTCATCTCCTTTGTTAGCTTAAACCCATTCAGTGAATTTTTCAAACTTTAAATACAGTATTTTTCAATTCTAGAATTTCATTTCATTCCTTGTTATTCTGTTTACTTCTCTGCTACATCTACTTTCTTTTAATTCATGTCCTTGACCATCATTTTAATACCTACTTTAAACATTCTTGCTTGCTAGTTTCAACATTTCACTCATCTCAGGGTTGATCTTCATTTACTTTCTTTTTTCTTGTGAATGAATCAAATTTTCCTGATTATTTATATGTTAAGTAATCTTTGCTTCTGACTTGCTGGATTTTGTTTTATTCTTCTAACAAGTCCTTTTGTTGTTAAGTTTGTTTATGTTCACAGGCAGTTAACATGATAGGCCTCAAGCTTCAAACTGTGTTTCTTGGATGGCAGTTTCAATCTAATCTTTAAGCAGGCTTCTTGGAATCCACCCAAATATTTATGTTTCAGGGTTCAGTCAGACAGTGGAGATGTGTTCATAGCCAAAAGGTTAGGCTCCTGCCCTCTGGTTCCACCACTTTCCAGAGGCTGTACTGCCAAAAACGTTGTTCTTTGATTCTTTAGACCCGAAATAATTTAGATTTTCGATCACAGTTTTAGTGTCTTAAATCTACGTAGAGCAAACTGGGGCCTCCAGTCAATTTATAAGCCTTGAAAATGGGAACTCACCAAGTGTCTTCCCATTCCTCTAAGTGTTGATTCCCTTCCAGAATATGCCTGCAGTTTCTTGCTCTCCAGCACCTCTGGCCAATGTTTTTGTTATTATCCAGAATTTATAGTTATCTGCAGAAGGGTCAATCAGGTGGGAGCTTATACGGATATTACTAGATGCAAGCCTTGACCATTCATAAATATTTATTAAATGACAATCTCATTCTGTTACCTCAAGGACAGAGATCTTTTTCTGTTTATTTACTGGTGCCCAAAACGGTGCATGGCATATTTTAGGTGCTCAATAAACATCTGTTGAATAAATTAACAGATGAATGGTCATTATTGCAATGCCTTACATAGAATCAATGGTTACATTTTCCATGTATCTTAACTGACTTTCATAGAAATTGCACACATACTAAAAAGGAGCACGACCCATAATGTCTTTTCAAAAATAACTGTTAACATTTTGTCATATTTTCTTTGTTTACCTTTTTAAATTAAAGTCATAGAAATAAATATAAAGTAGAAAACTCCTTAATATATTAATTTTTTACCCTAACTTTGGACTCCAGTGTATGTCCTTATCTCAGTTATAGACAGTGTATTAATCTGTTCAATTTACCAAAAGGAAGAAAGGAACAAAAAATTCACCTGGTGATAAGTGGTTCTTCTAAAAGAGTTCAGTAGGCATATTAGTTAGGAAAATGATGTATTCAGCAAAACTAAACTTTATGGCAAGTCTTCTCAGCATTAATGTGAGGGTACTTCAGAAAGTTCACGGAAAATTAGAACTAAAATATTATACAAATCTTTCCATGAACTTTTAAAAATATCCTCATATATGCATGCTCTAAATCACTAAGAATAGCATAGAGCTCACAGCACTTTCCAAACATATCTGACCTTAGAACACATGTCTTATGACACCTGATGGGATTACTGTTCCCTACAACTCATTTTAGGGAAAACTAATGTGAAATAGTCCCACATTTCTGATGCAAAAACTTAGGCATTAAATCTCTCCAATGATGGAGTAGATCAACACCTCTCTCTTTAGTTCCCTAATGGCATTTTCTTTCCTCCACTGAGAGTGTATTTCATTTCTCGCTTTTCATTACATTTGTCTTAAGTAAAGTCAGCCATCATCCTCAGTTATTTACATGTTGATCCAAATATAAAAGAGAATAAAATAGCAGAGCACAGCGAAGGAGCTATTAAGAACCTGGAGATATAAAACGCAATTGAGTTCAAGAAGATTCACCCAGCACACAGCTTTCTTTCATGATTAAATTCTTTTTGAAATCCTAAATCAAAGGTGCAGCCTATCAGAGAGCTAGGAAATCCATAAGAAAAAAAAAAAGTCACTGAGGAGAGCCTTATTGGTATTATACTGAGTGCTTTTGACAGCATTCGCTGCCTAAGCACATGTGGGAAACTGCAATACATGCTGAACATTTCCTGTATATACAAAATTCTACAATAAAGTGCCCAGTGAGAAGGAAAAAATAAAAAATAAAGCACAGTTGGCAAAGTCAAAGCAAGCAGAATTAATGCCTCCAAACCACAGCCCACGTATCCCCAGCTCCCCAAGGTGATTGGTTGGAGACTATAGCTTCAGTTTAGTCCTTTCAGAACTCTATTAATTTTTTTCTGCTTGGCTAAGTCAGGACTATACAAGGGACAGGCAAGGGGCAGGACAAATCCATTTCCAAACCTCTTCAATCAAATCCTGAATAGGTACAAGTAATATTCAAGAAGTAACAACCATGAGTAATAAGTGTCCTTCGGGAACCCATAAGCATTTTCTAATAAAGAACCAAAAGTGTCAAACTGAGCTCACCACATACAAGCCCAGTTAATCAGTTTAGCAGGTTCTGCTGATAAATATGGCTTTCATTTTGTGGTATTTCTTTCTGTCACTCTTACTTTAGAGTAACTGATGTCAAAAGCATAGTAGGAGGGGGTGGAAGAGAGTGAAGGTCAGAGGGATGTGTCCTTAGATCTGCCCTAGTTAGGCAAACAAAAAAAGTAGATTGATAAGAAGCAATTTTTATGTGGGGACCCAGAAATTCGCCCTGTACAAACAGGGGAATCAGGTGAACTTCAGTCCCACGCTGACTACAGTATTTGCCATCAACTAAGCATTTGTCTTTTTTTATCCTTTTCAAAAACTGAAAATAATAATTTTCTGATTATAACAGAAATAACATAATCAGACCAGAGAAGTATAATGAAGAGAGTAAAAATCACTCCAAATTCCACTATGCATACATTAGTACTGTTAACAATTTCATTTATATTCATCTATTTTATGATACATAAATCACACACATTTAAAATGTTATAAAAATGGATTCCTTCTTTGCATGCTGTTTTATAGCTTTATTCCACTTCACCATATATCATGATCACCTTTCTATATCAATAACTATATCAACTATACTTAAATAACTATAAAGTATTTCATTAATTAGATATATTACATTTCACTTGTCTAAGCCCACTGCTGAATATTTCATTACTATTATAAACAATGTGTTATAAACATACTTGCTTTTATGTCTTTGCAAACTTAATGGTTCCTTCAGAAAAAAAAATAAATAAACGTAGATGTGCAATTACTGGGTCAAAGGGTATTTATGGTTGAAATTTTTATATGTTTTACCAGATTGCACTCTGGGGAGAAAAAAACTTGGTATCAGTTTACACTCCCACCCACAGTGTATGTGAGTCAGTACTTAGCTTCAGGACGTGGGATCAGAGATGCTTCTCTCCCAAATTGGGGCTTTATCCATACTAGCAGAATCTCCCTGAAGGCAGAATCAGCCTGATTCATCTCTGTATGCTCCAAAGCACTGAAACTGTCATTGCTTCTACAATGGATGCCCAGTAAAGAATCTTATAAAAAGGCAAAGTTTTTACCATGACCTCCAGGCCCTACAGTATTGCCTGTCCCCATTACCTTTTTAACTTTGTAGACCTCTATTCTCCCATGTATCCTGCACCAGCCACACTGACATCCTTGTTTTCCCTCCAACACACAAAGCATTCTCCCACCAGGGCTTTTGCATCTATTTCCTCTTTCTGGAACTTTTTTTGCCCTGATATCCACATAGCTCATTCCTCAGGACATGACCAGTGACATCCTCCTCTTTCAAACTGCATCTCCCTCATCATTCTCTATTTTCCTTCCATTATATATATATATTTTCTCCAATATCTTTATTGACATGTAACACTAGATACTTTACTGGTTTATCTTGTTTATTTTCTGCTTCCACTCGCCAGAGCAGGAATTTTTGTCTGTTTGGTTTACTACTGTATTCCCAGCACCTAGAAGAGGTGCTCAGTAAATACATATTGAATGAAGAAATTAAATTATTAAAATAGAGAACGAATGAAGACATCTGCAAGCAGAAGGTTAATTTCTGCAACCATAAATGAGGGCAGAATGAAGGTATATATGTAGACACAGTAAGACTAAAATATAGACCTGAGTTACATCATACAAACCGTACAGCTATTCAATATTTATCAGTGGAAAAATACAGGTAACAATGAAAAGTTTACAATCCATTTGGGGATATCAAGTGCATATATTTTTCCACACTACTTAGTACAAAGTAGAAATTAATATTATGTCAATATTGAAGAGGTGTGACCAGAGCCACAACTGAAGAAGGTAGTTTAGAAAAGAAGAGAAAGGGTTTAAAAGGAGGTAAAGATTTGGATGTGTGAACAAGAGTGTTCACTGTGCAGGAGAGCAAGTGAAGAGAGCTTTTTTATTTATTCATAAACATTAGTTAAGCATTTTTTATATACTAGGCATTAAGTTGGAAAAGGGAAACACAACACAAACCCTGCCCTCGAGGAACCTAGGACCCAGCTGGGAAGAGATATATGTAAACTACCATTGGGATACCATATAGTTGGTGCTACTTGTAGCAGACACGAGGGACCCCTAACCCAGATGGGTATGTGATAGGAAAGGATACATTGCCAGAAAAAGCAGGCTCTGAGCTGAGTTACAAAGGACATATTAAACAGGAATTAGTCAGAAAATACACAGGAAATGCTTACCAGCCAGGACATGTGCAAAAGCTCTAAGGCAAAGCAAAAGTATGGCACCCGTGGGACTGCAGGCAGTGGGAGAGGATGTGGCTGGAGAGCATGAAGCCCCCAGGACAGGGTGTCTTCTCTCTTGGAATTGTGTGAACCCGTGAGCCACTGGGTTCCATGGAAGGAATTAAGAGTAGTAAAACAGTCAGTTCTAATCTTTAATAAACTCATTTCACAAAATTTCAGACATAAAGAGATCAAGCACCCACTTAATAGGACCTGAAGGAAGCCTTTGCCAGAATCTAGGAACTAAAGTGGAAAGATGGGAGGTGAAATTCAGGCTTGAGCCCTCAGAGGGGCTGCAGCAGGGGGAGCCCCGGTGACCGGGGTACCTGCAGCAAGGGAGGGAGGTGATCCCGGCTGCTGCCTCTAGAAAAGCTGGAAGCATTGTGGACAGAAATCAGGAGATACAGGGTGGGATTTGGCTTATTTGGGGGTCATTTCCTTTCCTCTTTCAGTTCCATCTCTTCTTCCATCATGAGTGATTCATAAGATGCTTATCTGATCAAAATTGACATTCATTGAATGAAAAACTGAATATATGACAAACTATAAAGGCTTTCCTACTTGTATCATTTATCTTCATTTTTTCTCCATTGCACAAATAGTTGGGGATGTGAAAAATAACTGGCCCGTAGACTGAGCATATGTACTTAAAAAGACGTTTTATTATGGCAGTGCCTCTGCACACCAGAATCACTTGGAAAACTTTATAAATACTGATGCATGGGTACTGCCCCCAGAGATTCTGATTTAATGGGTTTGGAGTGGTGTCTGGGAATCAATGATTATAATATTAAATGTCCTAAGAAATCCAGTTATAAAGGTCAAGTTTGACAGTATATAACCAAGAATTTGCAAAATTTATTTCACCACAAGATCATTTTTTGGCAGAACACATTAACAGCTAACAAAACACTACTCTTCAGCAAAATATAATTTGAGAAGTGCTGGTCTTTCTTTTTAAAGAAATAAATGCCCAGGAAAAAATGTGTACATTTATCACTGTTTCATATTTACCATCAATCCTATTTGAATGAAACCTTAGGAAGAAGACTGGACTTTCATTAATCTTCTTCATTTAGGTAGAATTATGATAAGCAAATTTTTTAGACAATGATAAGCGAATAAGAAAGCATGAAGATTTCCCTCTTCTACCAGAGACTGTCTATTAAACAGAATCTAAGAATTACACTAACTCACAGCTGTGTCTTTTGCTCGGCCAATTGTGCTACAATAAACCCTGTTCCAGGACAGCAAATAATATTTTCTCAAAGCAAATGTCTTAATAATTTACAACTCCCCCTCATTTTGCTCATGGCCTGTGGCACAGGTTCACGATCCAAAAATCAACGAGTCCATGTAAGTAACTTAATAAATATTAAATAAACCCTTTGGAGGCAATGTATGGCAGTAAAAATAGCACACCCTCTGGAAACAGCCAGATCTGAGTTTAAATCACATCTCCACTACTTATTAGCTTTGTATCCTGGGAAACATTGACCTTTCTGATCCTGAGTTTGACTAATAAAGTGAAGATACCTGAAACATCTAATTTTCAGGATTGTTGTGAGATTAAGAGTTTTATATATATAAACTTCCTACCAAATAAGGTTCCCAATAAGTGTCTGTTGACTGAACAAATGATTTCCAAGGTAATGACATAATGACATCATGTTGTTTTTAATCAGAAATTTTTTTTTTAAGCGTTTCAGAACATAATGTCAGACAAGGTTTAAAGCAAAGCTATTGTCCTCTGTTCACAGGTCATTTTTGAAATACTTTTGCATTCTGCTATAAACTCTCTGGTATAGTTGATGTCATAGCCATACTCATAAACCCCTTAATGTTCTGTTCCTGAACACATACTAATAAGGAGATTCTTTATGTTTCTGTCTTTACAGACATATAAACACCAAGACCAGATCTATGTAAGAGGCTTGGCATATGTCTCTTGGGTTTACTGATGAAAACAAACAAACAAATATGGCTGCTCTCAAAGAATTCTTTTGAGCAAGAATATTGAAAGAGCAAATAACTGGGGAAAAAACCCTGCAAATATCTGTTCCCATTCAAATCTAATACTAAAAGTTTTCAATCCCAGAAGCTAACTTCTTTGGGTAGATAGCAATGTTGTTTTAATCATGTTCTAAGGGACCAATTGAAAAGTAATCAGTCGTGTAAATTTAATGAGCAAAGAGTCCTATCTCACAAGGTAATTTACATTACTACTTATTAAAGATCATGACCACTCATCTTTAAAAATGGATTCCCACTCTATGCCACTTTATAAAGGAATTGAGAAAAAATGGTTGTCCTCGCCTCTTTTTCAAAGTTCCCTGACATTGAAGAGTCCTTCAATTTCTTCCCTTTGGGTTAGAGGTCAGAGTTGAAAATTCTTAACGTGACCAAGAGGGACAGCTTGCTTCTTTTACTGACATAAACTCTGGCTGCAGTCCCTCCCCTCACTTCCAAGGGTCCATAATCTAATCATATTAAATTACCCCATCCTCATATTTGCCTGCCTGAGGCCCTCACACCTTTGTCAGAAAAGTCCTACCTACTACCCCATAACTTACATATGTGCCAAGCCTCTTACCTAACTAGCACTTATTTAATTTCCCTTAATCTTCTCCAGCTGGGTTATGTTTCCCTTGTTATTCACTCCCATGATAATACCCTTTATGACACTCAACATTACCTACTACAAACCTACCTTCCTTTATAAACTGTAAGTGTCTGAGGGCTGGGACTTTCCCTCTCTTGTTCAGCACTCTCACCAGCACCAATACAATATATTTTGAACATGGTGAATAAAAATAAGTTTGGGAAGAAATTGAGCATTTAACTTGCTTTCACTTTTCTTATCTTGCTATTTACCTCAAAAAAGTAAAAGTGAAAGAATGTGCTACTTCTGGCATTTTCTTGTGTGAGCTGAATTTTAATGTATGAATAATTTTACAGGCATCAGTCAGAGCTTCTGACTTCAGTGGCTGCTGCAAGAAAGGATTTAATTTTTAATATTCTACTTCAAATAATAAGAAACATAATTAGCATTCCATGTTTGTTCAGTAAAAATATACGTAATGTGTTATAGAGACTGATAATAATTTATTAAGTAAACGCGGTTAAGTGACTTACCATACACACTTTTTAATTAAAGAGCCTGTTTCTATAAATCAGTTTTCAGTTAATGCATTTGCTGATTTTCTTCTACAAATCTGTTTTACTCACTTTTTAAATTTTGAAAGAGCCAAATATACAAAGTGAAGCAAACATTTATAATGCAAAAATTTTTTAAAAGCAATTGATACAAGGTTGTTTTCACTTATCTCAAATACGGCTTGATGAAAAGTAGATTTAATAACAAGTGGCAAATAATATTAGATTAAGAACATCTAGAATATAAGGTCTTAGGAAGTGATGCTTCTTTTTCATGTCTTATTTCATTTCAAAACTTAAGATCTACTTTTTCCTTGATGCACGTATACAACTAAAACTATCCTTGCCTGCTTCATACATGACAACTGTTAAATGAAATAAGGATAAGGTGGAAATAGAGTAAAAATATGAGAGATGTGTTTGAAAAAACTAAAAAAGAGGTTTTAGGTAAGTGTGTAAGTGTGTTTTTTTTTTTTGTGTGTGTGTGTGTGTGTGTGTGACAAACTACCCAGATGGAAACAACTGAGCTGTGAGTAATAATTGACAGGATAAACAAAACCACATGTGCACAACCTCTCTGAAGAATAAAAAGGAGGTGGCAGATGTGAAATGTTTCACTGACAATCTCTCAGTCCCATCCACCAAGGAGGCTTATTGACTTGGGACAAGCCAGGTGCCCTCTGGAAAAGGACAATTGTCACAGAGGTATGTGACAGACAGTGAGACAGTTACCTTGTCCACTTGTTCCCTCTTCATTTCAGCCAGACAGATTTTGGGATTGGCTGATTCATTATCTTTTTGGAAAGACAAACATCCCCCAAATTAAAAAGAAATCTTCCTTAGTCTATCTTTTCCCTGCGACTTTAATCTTAATGAAAAACACTGGCAAATTCTTTTTTCTATAGCGAGCCCTTTAACTCAGAATTTTCCCAACCTCTACATTTTAAAATTACAGCTTATTTTTTAAATGAACTTTACATAAATATTGATGCTCCATGAACTGTGGGGAAATCTCCTATTCATTGATATTTGGCATTATTTATCGTAGGCAATGGAATGTAAAGCTATTGTTTCAGACACCGATTAGTTGTCATTTTGAGTGAATTTAAACCAGTTCAGCTTGCAAGCTGTTTGTTACTTCAGAGAGAGGGAGGGAGGAAGGGAGGAAGGGAGGAAGGGAGGAAGGGAGGAAGGAAGGAAGGAAGGAAGGAACAGGCACAGAATGAGAAATACCACATGTCCTTAGTCATAAATGGGTGCGAAAGAAAAGAAAAGAAAAGAAAAGAAAAGAAAAGAAAAGGAAAGGAAAGGAAAGGAAAGAAAGAAAGAGAGAAGGAGAGAAGGAGAGAAGGAAGGAAGGAAGGAGAGAAGGAAGGAAGGAAGGAGAGAAGGAAGGAAGGAAGGAAGGAAGGAAGGAAGAAACAAAGGAGGGAAGAAAAGGATGAACTCAACTTCAGTTAATATTGTAGAAAAACTGGAGTGTTCCCCATATATACAGACAGATCGGACATTTATTCCCAAGACATACCAATTTTTTTCTTTCCCATGGTTACAGAGTAATCACACTTCAGTCCAAGTCCTCAACAGGACCACAGGAAAACTGGAGTAGGTCTGGAGGGACTCCCTGTGGGCTGAGTATTTAGAAGTCAGTAACTTCAGAGAACACACCTCTTTCTGCATTTCATCAGCCTGTTGCTAGAGTAAGTTCATTCCAATAGGAAAACTTACTACTTGGTGAGCTATAAGATGATGTCTCCTTTATGGAAAAATTAGAGAGGAGTCACTTGAGCTTCCACATTTAAAAATAAGTATATGAAAGGGTTCACAAAGCGTCTAAGTCTCTCTCAAGAGAAAAAGCCTTGAAGTTGGAGCTCTTGGTATAATTATCTGTCAATTATGCTGGTATATAGAGCAGATGTTGGGACAAAAAAAGAAAGCCATTATAATTTCAGGTGTTGGGACCACTGAAAACCAAGTACAAAGTTATAAAGTTTTGTGTGGATGTGAATTCCATTACATCAAAGTCTACTAGCCGAGGCTGTTAGAAAAGCTAAGAAATCATCCCAAACACTAGAAAGATAATCAGTTTTATGTCCTTTGACCTAAACTCATATTTATTTATACACAAGAAAAAGCACACAGTTAATGCAGTCTTCTAAACAAATGACCTTAAATGTCAGATTACATGGATGATAGTGAAAAGTACATCCAAAAGAAAAGAAAAATACTGGGAAAGGCCTCCTCAAACGTAACCAACTTTGTAGTGGTTTTTTTTTTTTGTTTTTTGTGTTTTTTTTTTGCATTTAGAACCACCGCTGTAATGACTCCCCCTGTTAGGTTTTTCTGGAATCCCTTCCTCCTCTTTTGGCAGGAGTACCCTGCTTTTCCTTCTTGCCCCACCCTCTTAAACTCCATGTTCTCTGTGGGAAAGCCGATCTCTGTGCCCAGTCCCACATTGCCAGGGGATGAATGTTACTCGGGCTCACCAATCAGAAGACAGCATTTGCCCAGGTAGAGTAATTTTTTCAGGGAGGGGTATATGACACCAACATGGCCAGTCAAAGTCTATCTTGAGATTGGATGCTGGCAGAGACAGGATCTCTCTTTTTGGGGGGTAATTAAAACAATGAGTGTACACTGTGTGCTCCCACGGTCTGTGTTTAGTAACATGTGCCCATAGCCTGTATGAAAAAGAAGCCACTCACGAGAAGTACAGAACCATGAAATGGAGATTAAAAAGGAAATATGATGACATTATTCAAGCTCTTGAATCCAGTTTTGACCAAAACTATTCAGGCTTCCCTGTAACATGAACCAGTAAGTTTTTGTTTGTGTTGTGTTTCTGTCGCTCACACCCAAACAATTCCTGACAAACACTCATATAACATAAATACATTTCCTTGATTATGAGCACACAACACCAAGTGCTTAACAACCAAAAGTGTTTAACAGTAAAAAGACTCCGACTTGATATTTTACTAGTTTTTATAATAAATTCTACCAAAACAAAACAATTGGAAACCTAAACTCAAACTTTATCATATTTGACCTCTCTGGTATCACATCATATTGTGTTCTCAGTCTTTCTTTGACATTTAATGTTATGACAATCCTAACACAGGCTAGCAAACAGCAATTTCTATGTTCTAATAACCATGATGACATCTTCTAGAGATGAAGTTTTGGTTTGTTTTGCTTTCCCATAGCTACAGATATCATCCCTTGCCCCAACTTGTCTTCTCTCAGAAAGATCTCCATGGTCTTTTATAAATGGGAGAAAAGAGATAACATGGATAAAACAAACTACTTATTGGAAAACAAAGATTTCAAAGCATGGGCTCTCCTTAGGGTAGGTCAACAGATAGGTCAACAGCACCACCTTCCTATTTGAAGAAAACAGCCCATATTAGGAACTTAACAGCAAAAAAAACCCAAATAACCCAATTTAGAAATGAGCAAAGGACCTAAATAGACATTTCTCAAAAGAAAACATACAAATGGTCAACAAGCACATAAAAAAATGCTCAAAATCACTAATCATCAGGAAAATGCAAATTAAAACCACAAAGATATCATCTCACTCCAGTTAAAATGCCTATTATCAATAAAAAAAAAAAAATAACAAATGCTGGTGAGGATGCAGAGAAAAAGGAACCCTCCTACATTGCTGGTGGGAGCATAAATGGGTGCACCACTGTGGAAAACAGTATGGAGGTTCCTCAGAGGACTAAAAATAAAACGACTTTTTAACCTAGCTATCTCACTACCAGGTATATACCCAAAGGAAATGAAATCAATATACTGAAAAGACACCTGCACTCCCATGTTCATCGCAGCACTATTCACAATAGCCAAGAGATGGAATCAACCTAAATGTCCATCAAAGGGTGAATGGATTAAAAAAAAAACTGTGGTATGTACAGACAATAGAATACTATTCAGCTATTTAAAAAAGTGATATCCTATCATTTGCAGCAACTTGGATGCATGGATGGAACGAGAAACCATCATTTCAGGTGAATTAAATCAGGCATAAAAAGGCAAATACCACATGATATCACCATGTGGAATCTAAAAAAAAAAAAAAGTGGTTCTCATAGAAGTAGAGAGTAGAATAATGGTTACAAGAGGCGGGAGAGTGGAGGAGAAAAAGTGGTGGACTAATGGGTACAAAACTACACTATCTGCCCCAAGTGAATCATTGTTCAGTATATGCATGTATTGAAACACACTGTACCCCACAGATATAGACAAATAAATGTTAAAATATTTTGAATTAAAAAAAAAGAAAAAAATGTTTAAAGAATTGTATAAATTATAATGCCTGTTTATTTATCCTTAAGTATCATGGGAAACAAATATCTCTGTCATTTCAGTTAATGACTTTCTCTGTGTGTTTAGAAGGATATGGTAAAAGCCAGACATGACCTAAAGGGTGGTGAAAAAATTCCAAAATGGCACAATGTTTCTGCCCTCAGTTCTTCTCCATTTCTTCACACATAGCCTCCACATGCCCTTAACTTTTAGCTGCAGTCTACATGTGGTGGTTGTAGCTATAGTTTTTTTTCAAAACCTGTAAATATATAAGTTATCTTGAATCCAACAAATAAAACATTATCATTTTGACCCTCTGAACTGAAGTAATTCCATAGAGCAATTATGCAAGTTACATTGTAACCAATCCACCCTTCTAAACCAAATCTTACCATTTTCTATCTGATTCTGAAGGATTCAAAAGCAATCTTGCTCCACGTCCTACCTAATAATGGCTGATTTCCCTTAACTCAAAGCCCATTAAAGCCTAATCCTGAGTTGCAAAAAGCTGAGAAAGCCAGGAAAACATAGCCAGGAATTGAACTGCAGCTTCCAAGCTGTAAGAAAGTTGGGGAGCACTGGAGTAACTAAGTCATAACAATGTATTCCATTCTTTTTCCCTCTCTTCTTACGCCATGCCTCTAACGACACACATCCCAGCCAATGGAGAAGACAAGCACTGTAAAGCGGCTAAATAGTCACCCATCCTCTGAATCTTCAAGGAGAAATTGCCACTAAAATTTTATTAGAACCTGTTCTTATGTCAATTTATATCAAGGGCCATAAGAATGTATCATTTTCTGCAACCCAAAAATTCCTTCCTGGGAATGTTTCCTAAGGAGATAACAAAGGAAAAAACTAAGTGCACAATAATGTGATTTGCACCTCCATCTAAAACATCAAAGCATCAGAAGTAATCTAAATGTAAAATAATAAGGAATGTGTAAATAAATTATTGTGTGCAATTCAACCGAATATTACACAGTCAGAAAATTATAATTATACTGTCTTGATGTAATATTCAGTGGAAATGTATGAAAATGTATTCAGAACTATGATTACAATTATAAAAACTAAGAATGTATATAGATGAACATTAAGCTGGAATATAAAAAATAAAAGAAATCATATTAGAATTCTGAAGTCATTGATGATCTTTCTTTTATCAAAATTAACTTATGTTGTATTTATAAGTCAACAGCAGCAATGATTAGAACCTGCCTTCTTCAGAAGACAAAAAGTTCAACCGTAGTTATCTCTTAATTCCCTAAATAGGCTGATACTGAGCACCTTCTATGTGCCAGAGTTCATTTAGAATTAGGGATATATTCGTTAGGAGGCTAAAGTCAGATATGCTCTGACCAGCATTTCTTTCACTTTGTCCCATGGAATTAGAAAATTTTATAGGTATTTACCACCTTATATTTTTGTAATTACCATATTTCATTAAAAAAAAAAGATGCCATTCCCCCCACATATTAAATATTTCTGAAATTCAGAGATATTTATATATTTCCGTATTTTTCCTTACTGATGACATCTTAAAATACTGTCACCCATATAGCAGTTGTGATGAAGTTGTGATCACCTGCACATGTGCAAATTTGGTCATAGAGCTTCATACGGTGTCATTTTAGTTGAGTTACTTGCATTGCTGGCACTACAAACGGTGAGTTTCATTGCTGTCTAAAAATTTACACTATTACTCAGCATTAAATAGAATATGATTGTACATGCAGAAGGGCATGGATACTGAGCAACAGGATATAAATCTAATAATAGGGAAGCAAATATTCTTCATAAGAGGAATGACTAAAATTCCACACCTTCTTGTAATAATAATAAATTTATTTCATCATAATTTCCTTTTTATACATGCACAAAGATGTTAAACAATAAAAGAAAAATCTAAGTCTAAAATAGTCTCTTGATAACGTAAATAAAAATTTTAAAATGTAAGAAATATGGTGTCATAGTCTCATTGGAAGTGGTGTTCTTAGTGTTACATGAAATGATGATACCACTTAAAAATCAATGGCTATTATAAATTCAATTAATACAGTAATTGACAATACTACCCAGTGATGAACTGATTTCATTCTGTCTTCAACTATTTCTCTGTTCTCCTAGTTAATATATAGAATTTTTTTTAAAATTTCCATCCTTCTGATCCATGCTGGAGAACTCAAGTGTTAAAGTATGGTGTGAAGAAGTCAAGAAAAGCTTAAATCCTAAATAATGTTCTGTACCCCGGGCCACTGTTGAGGTCAGTACTGTTAATTGTTCAAAGGAAGTTAAGAGGAGACATCTGAGGATAAACATCTCCCATTTAGGAGCAAAGATCACAGTGGAAGACTGACCCTGAAAGAGTCCCTGGCATTGTGATAAGAGGAGACTAAAACTAGGAAGCAATTATGAAATGGCTGCATTAGAAGAGTATCTCTAATTCGTATAAATTTTTCCTCTGAATTAGGTGACATCTGAAGAACATTTCCCATGAATTTGTAAGCATTATGGCACTAGTTGATTAATTAAATCCTAGGGTCTTTCATCCTGATATCTGCCTTCTCAGCAATTTACTAAAATGGCACATGCAAAAATCCTGGACCTACAGTTTAATATTAACATGGATTCATTCTTTTTCAAATACCTGTAATTCTCACTATACATCTATTTACAAACAATAAACATGCTTTAAAAAAACAAACTCAGAAGTCACTGGTAGGCTTTTATTCTTCATAAAGAATAAAGGATATGCAAAAGTAAATTTTAAAGGCAGTTTCCATCATTAAAACTCTATAATTATGATTTTTCCTGAAGTTACAGTTAGTCTCGTGAACTCGCCCTTCCACTTGAAACAAACTGGATATTTAATTAGTCCAACGCAATCAAGTCTTCAAGCCTCTCCTTGTATGCCAGGTACAGTTGATACCTCCAGGATATTTTCTGTTAGGCAATTACAGCATTATTACCTAATCTTATTAAATCAAGAGTGAAAACAATTTGTTGCTTTTAAAACATTTTTCCTACAGAGAGTTGTTCTTCGTTGAGTTGTCAATAGAATTTCCCATCTAAAGTATTGATGCCCCATGTATCAAGTTTTTTGGCTTTGTTTTGTTTTATGGAGCACTCCTTGTCAAGAGTGCACCACTCCGCTGATAATTCTTATTACCTTATTCACATTTGTGACTTTGATATTGGTGACATGAAGCCAACAAAGCTCTCATTCTCAGCTTGTCTTTGAAATAGCCTTTTTGTTGACAGTTAACCCCCACATTGAGAGGGCAAAGAATGAGGGTTGGGGGCTTTCTCTCACTTCCTTCCAACATATGCCCTCTAACAATCTATCAGTAGGGTCTGCTGCAGGAACTTTAAATTGTTATGCTGCTGTCTCTGTGAGAATACACTCTAGAACCTAAGTCCTGTCTTCTTTTAACTTTAATTTCACAGTAGATGATATTTCTGCAGAAAATAAAGCAGTCTCGGATACCCTCACATTAACTCACACTCAAATCCATTGAAAGGATAAAGAGAGTGTGAAAACAAGAAGCTCATTTTAGTCTTTCTGCTCCTTGCCCTAATAGTACATTACCTACCTACCAACAAAAGGTTCGTGTAATCTGCTGAAAATCATAACAAGCCATGAGCCAAAAGGTGACCTCATGTCACTTTTCCTCTGATATGGTTTTTCTATTGCTTCACCTCATTTTCAAACATCTTCCAAATCTGATCTATCTTGGAGAGAGTTGAGCAAGCCGATCTGGACAAGGGTCATACTTAAAGTGCTACTTTACTCTGGCACAAGCAAATCTGGTTATGCACATCTTTCCAGTGTCTACTTACTTGTAAATGTCCCTTATCAGAGAGGCCTTCCCTGAAAATTCCATGAAAACGCACATGCATAAACACAAAGAGCTAACAAACACATACCTGCTGTTCTTCTTTACCCTTACCATACTTTATTTTTGTCATAGCACATGTCACCACCTGTATTTACTTATTTGTTTCTTTGTTGTCTGCCTCCCTCCACTAAAATCTAAGCTACAAAAGAGCACAAATTGTGTCTGTGCTGTTTATTGCTTGGTCTCAGGTACTACCTGTCAGGTAATAGACAAATAGGAGGCACTAAGTAAACATTATTAAATGAATGAGTGAATGAAGGAATGAATGATGCAACTTGGTTTCAGCATCTGTAAAATAAAAGGGTTTGATTCAATTGATATTTAATGGTCTATGCCTTACTTCAAAACAGGATTCAAAATAGCTGCATTCTTTAATCTTCTAGATTTTACACTTATCAAGGGTATCTTCTGTTTTGAAGTATCTGCCCTAGAATCAATAGGTGCTTTTAAAAAATGGTAACAATCTGTAAATAAGTCCATCAATGTGGGAAAAGATTAAGAACTAATCTTCATTTTTCTTAACCTCTAACTTTTCTAACTTAAATCCTAACTTCTGGGCACCAGGACCCACAGCATGCCCTGCTGAGGTGAGCCCAGGAAATGCATGAAGTGAGCAACCCCTTCCCACTCCTTGAACCCAGAAGGAGGTGTCAGGACCCATGGCCTGCCCAGCAGAGGTGAGCCAAGAAGATGCACATGGAGCTGAGGGCTCATTCTATGGCCATAGATTCTGGAACAGGACCCAAGGTGGTGTAATATAGACACAGCCACACCTACTGTCAAGCAAAGACAATTCACCACCACAGTAGCTGCCAGGGCGACTTCACAGACAACCTATGGCTCACTCAACTACACTGATATAAGAAGAGTCACCACTAAATCCTTCAAATAGAGGGAGAAATCTTTATCCTCAAAGCCAAACTCAGTATAATAGAAGAAGCAAACCCTCTACCAAATGACCAAACGTCGACAAAAAAATACCAGAACTACATTTAAATCAACAAGAAGATATGATACCACCAAAGTATTACAGTAAGGCTCAAATTTCCGACTCCATGGAACAAGGAATCCTTGAAATGTCTGAAAAAGAATTCTGAGCAATTGATCTTAAGACTCGAAGAAATAAAAGAATACTCAATTAGAGAACACAATGAAACAAGGAAAACTATCCAGAATATGAAGGAGGAAATTTACAAATAGATTAATACCTTTAAAAAGAGTATAGCAGAACTCCTAGAAATGAAAGATCCACTCCATGAATAAAAAACACAACAGAGAGCTTGAGAAGCAGGGCAGAGCAAGCAGAAGAATGAATTTCAGATCTTGAAGATGGTCTTTACAAAATAACCCAGGCAAACCAAAAAAAAGGAAAAAAGAATTAAAAATAATGAGGAAAATCTAAGAGAGAAAGCAAACAACCTCAAGTGCTCTAACATCTGAATTGTGGGTATTCCAGATGGGAAGGAGAAAGAAAAAGGAATTGAAAAACTATTCAGGGATATAGTAACAGAAAATTTCCCAGGTATAGGGAGAGATACAGACCCTCCGATCCAGGAAGCTAGAAGGTCCCCAAACAGATTCACTCCAAAAAGATCCTCCCCAAGACACATTATTGTTAAATTTGCAAAGCTCAAAAACAATGAGAGAATTCTAAAGGCAGCAAGAGAAAAGTGACAAGACAACTTATAGGGGTGCCCCCATCAGACTAACAGCAGACTTCTCAACTGAAACCCTACAGGCTAGAAGAAAGTAGAATGACATATTCAAAATACTAAGAGAAAAAAATTACCAGCCAAGAATTCTTTCTGAAGCAAGGGTCTCCTTCAGAAATGAAGGAGAAATAGTGTATTTCCCAGAAAAACAAAAGCTGTGGGATTTCACCACCACACAACCAGCCCTGCAAGAAATTTCCAAGGGAGTCCTTCATCTAGAATCTGAATAATGATGACCACTATCACAAATACACAAGAAAGAGCAATACTCACCATTAAAACAAAAATGCCAGTGAGAAAAAGAAAGAAGCTAAATCATGCCTCCTTAAATTTCCAACTAACATTGAAGAAAAAAAATAAAAGGGTAAGTAATGATCAAATGATATTTAAATCATCTAGACAAGAAGCAAATAAATGACAGGAATTAAACATTACCTGTCAATAACTACACTAAATGTGAATGGATTACACTCCCCATTCAAAAGACACAGACTGACTGACTGGATTAAAAAGCTAGACCAAAGTATATACTGTCTTCAAGAGACCCACCTCACCTGTAGAGACACACACAGACTAAAAGTGAAGGGATGGAAAAAGATATACCATGCAAATTAAAACCAAAATGAGAGGGAGTAGCTATTCTTATATTGGGCAAAATAGACTTCAAACCAAAAAACATAAAAAGAAACAATGAAGGCCACTGTAAAATGAAAAAAGGTTCTATCCAGGTGGAAGACATAATAATCATAAATGTATATACACCCAATACTGGAAAATCCAGATATATAAAGCAAACACTCTTAGACCTAAAGAGAGAAATAGTCCCTAATACATTAATAGTGGGTGATCTGAACACCCCTCTCTCACTATGGCACAGAATTCCAGGCAACAAACCAACAAAGAGACAGCAAAGGATTTAATCTATACCTTAGACCAACTGGACCTGGCAGATATATACAAAACATTTCACCCAACAACTAAAGAATACACTTTCTTCTCATCAGCTCACGGAACATTCTCCAGGACAGACCACATATTAGGTCACAAATCTAGTTTCATCAAACTTAAAAAAATTGAAATCACTTCAAGTATCTTCTCAGACCACAACGGACTAAAACTGGAAATTAATAATAAGCAAAACTCTGGAAACTATTCAAATTAATGGAAACTAAATAATAGGCTCCTGAATGACCTAAGGGTCCAAGAAGAAATTAAACAGGAATTCAAAAAATTTCTTGAAACTAATGAAAATAAAGATGCATCATACCAAAACCTGTGGGATACTGCAAAAGCAGTATTAAGAGGTAAATTTATTGCAATAAATGCTTACATCAAAAGAACAGAAAGACTTCAAAGAAATGACCTAACACTATACCTCAAAAAACTTGAAAAACAACAACAATCCAAAACTAAATGTAGTAGACGGAAAGAAATAATTAAGATCAGAGCAGAACTAAATGAAATAGGGACACGAAAAACAATAAAAAAGATCAACAAAACACAATGTTTTGTATTTCAAAAAGATAAATAAAATAGACAAACCATTAGCTAGGTTAACAAAAAGAAGAAGAGAGAAGACCCAAATAACAAAAATCAGAAATGAAAAGGGAGACATTATAACCAATACCATGGAAATATGAAGAGTCATTAGAGACTATTATAAACAACTGTATAATAACAAATATTAAAATCTGGAAGATTTTATAATCCAGACACATACAAACTACCCAGACTGAATGAAGAAGAGACAGAAAATCTGAACAGATCAATAACAAGGAAGGAGATTGAAGCAGTAATCAGCAATCTTCCAACAAAGAAAAGTCCAGGTCTGGATGGCTTTACAGCTGAATTCTATAAAAGAGGAGTTAGTACCAATTCTCTTCAAACTATTTCAAAAAATTGAAACAGACACTACTCTCCCAAACTCATTCTATGAGGTCAATATAACTCTGATACCAAAACCAGATAAAGACACAACAAAAAAATGAAAATTATAGGCCAATATCCTTGATGAATCTAGATGCTAAAATCCTCAACAAAATTTAGCAATCAGAATACAGCAACATTTTTAAAAAATTATACACCGTGGTCAAGTGGGATTCGTCCCAGGGATGCAAGGATGGCTCAACATATGAAAGTCAATAAATGTGATACATCACATCAGCAAACTCAAGGACAAAGATTATACGATTATCTCAATAGATGCTGAAAAATCAATTGACAAAATTCAACATCCCTTTATGATAAAAACTCTCAGCAAAGTAGGTGTAGAAGGAAAGTATCTCAACACAATAAAAGGCATTTATGACAAGAAGACCACCAGTATCATTCTGAATGGGGAAAAACTGAGGGCCTTTCCCTTAAGAACAGAAACAAGACAAGGATGCCCACTCTCACCACTTCTATTTAACATAGTACTGGAGGTACTACCCAGCAATCAGGCAAGAGAGAGAAATAAAGGGTAGATTGGAAAAGACAAATTCAAACTGTCCCTATTTGCAGATGGCATGATACCATACATAGAGAAACCTAAAGACTCTATCAAAGAACTCTAGAGCTGGTTAATAACTTTGGTAACATTGCAGGATACAAAATAAATGTCCCCAAGTCAGTTGCATTTATATATGCAAATAATGAACTAACAGAAAGAGAAATAAAGTAAGCCCATTTACAAAAATACCTAGAGATCAATTTAACCAAGGAGGTGAAAGATCCCTACAATGAGAACTAAAAACCACTTACAGAAGGCACAAAAAGATGGAAAGATATTCCATGCACTTGAATTAGAAGAATTAACATTGTGAAAATGTCTATACTACCCAAAGCGATCTACAGATTCAATGCAATCCCCATCAAAATACCAGGGACATTCTTCACGGAAATGGAAAAAACAATCTTACCTTTCATTTGGAACAACAAAATACCCTAATAGCCAAAGCAATAAAGCCAGAGGCATAACAGTACCTGACTTCAGATTATACTACAAAGCTATTGTAACCAAAACAGCATGTTACTGGCACAAAAATAGACACTGAGACCAGTGGAGCAGAATTAAGAACCCAGAAATTAACCCTCAGGCTTACAGCCATCTGATATTGGACAAAGGCAACAAAAATCGACATTGGAGAAAAGACTGACTCTTTAACAATTGATGCTGGGAAAATTGCATATCCATATGCATAAAAATGAAACTAGATATGCATCTCTCACCACCCACTAAAATCAACTCAAAATGGACTAAAGACTTAAGTATAAGACCTAAAACTGTAAAGTTACTAAGGGAAAATATAGGTGAAACACTTCAGCAACTAGGTCTGGGCACTGACTTTATGAACATGAGCCTGAAAGCACAAGCAACAGAAGAAAAAATAAACAAGTGGTACTATGTCAAACTAAAAAGCTTCTGCAGAGCAAAGGAAACAATCAACAGAGTGAAACACCAACCTACAAAGTGGGAGAAAATTTTTGCTAACTATGCATCCTACAAGGGATTAATATCCATAATATACAAGGAACTCAAGCAATTAAAACAGTAAAAATACAAATAACCCAATAAAAAAATGGGCAAAGGAGCTGAATAGACACTTTTCAAAGGAAGACATACAAATGGCCAACAGGTACATGAAAAAATGCTCAACATCACTAGTCATCAGGGAAATGCAAATTAAAGCTACATTGAGATACCACCTCACCCCAGCTAGACTGGCTATAATCAAAAGAGATGGTGAGTGACAAATGCTGGCAAGGGTGTGGAAAGAAGGGAATACTACTGCACTGTTGGTGGGACTGTAAATTAGTACAACCACTATGGAAAACAGTATGGAAGTTTCTCAAACAACTACAGATAGAACTTCCACATGATCCAGCCATCCCACTTCTAGGTATATACCCAGAGGAATGGAAATCGTCATGTCAAAGGGATACCTGCACTCCTATGTTCAATGCAGCTCTGTTCACAATAGCCAAGACATGGAACCAACCTAAATGTCCATTGATGGATGATTGGATAAAGAAACTGTGGTTTATATATACCATGGAATACTACTCTGCCATAAAAAAAAATGAAATTCTCCCATTGGCAACAACATGGATGAGCCTGAAGAAACTTATGTTGAGTGAAATAAGCAAAGCACAGAAGGATAAATACCACATGTACTCATTCATAAGTGGGAGCTAAGAGAGAAAGAAGGAAGGAAAGAAAGACCACAGTGGTGCATTGGACTTCCAGAGGGAGAGAACATACCTTGGGATACAAAGTGGAGCAGGAGGGGAAAGGGGGGGAGAGGGAGGTTGGGGATAATTGGGTGGGGGACACGGGGTACAAACACAATTTGTGGTAATGGGCATGCTGCCAGTATGAATCTGGCCATCACAACTTGGGCATGAGGGGTGACAATCAGCTCTGTATCTCATGAATATTCATAACCAATTTTTAAAAAGAAATAATAAAAAAAGTTCATGGAAAAATAGGATTAGAAGATAATACAAATCTTTACATGAATTTTTTGAAGTATCCTTATACCTGCTCCAACACAACTAATAAAAGTGTCTGACATTTGCATGCTTAAAATAAATAAATAAATCCTAACTTCCATGGGTCAAGCTATCATCAAATGACAAAAATACAGGTATCATTGATTAAACATTAAGTATATGAAATATTTAATTCCCACAACCACCCTATGAGGTGCATATAATTATTAACCTCATTTTGCTATTTTGCATATTAACAAACAGAGCCAGGAACTGACAAAGCAAGGCTTAAACCTGTGACTTCATGACTCTAAAGTTGTTCTTCCAATGTTATTCCTGGGAATTGTCATTCCATTCATTCCTCTACTTATTCTTAATTCAGGCCAATACCTCCCATTACAATTTTTCATCAGGACATACAGTATAGGTATTTTTAGTAAATTTGTCTTTCTTTCTTCACCAGTTCTTCCTAACCATCCCATTCCCCAGCAGTAGGCTTTGCTTTTCAGGAAGAAATTCAGAAACCTTGTGCCAAGCACCAGCCACACCAAACAAGGAGAGAATCTTGATGTAAAGAAATGATATTAGGGAAGGTAAGTGACTTGGTGGAATGATTAACCATAAACAAGTGAATATACATGCACCTCACACTGTGGCTATCTGCAATTGATAAAGCTCAAATCAACACAGGACAGGGACTGGTTCAACTCCTCAACAGCAGTTTGCCTTAAATCTTGATTTCTAGAGAAATTGAAATGAGAAGTGCAGCAGTAACTAGGACTAGGGACATATGCATGCTATACAGTGCAAGGTGCACTGTTTTCCCATGCCTTTGCCTGTCATCTGGCCCACATCATGAGTTCTGATGACCAGAGCCTTAATCGACTCTTTTCTCCCCTCCTTTTCTCTTCCACTTTGCAATCATTCCAGCTTTTCTCCAAAGAGCTTGTGTGGATGGGCGTAACATTTTTATATTTACATGTGGGAAGGTATTTCTGGCAGCAGTGAGAGTATAATGGAATAAAAATAAATCTTAAGGCAGAGGTTCCAGTTAGGAAGATAAGAGGCAGTGCTGATAAAAAGCATGGATGAATTGACCAATGGCCTTGGAAGTAGAGAGGTAGGATCAGTTCTGAGATGTAATAGCACAGCAGAATAGCCATTGCCTCCAGTTGAAGCCTCTATGGCACCTGGTCAGAAACACAGCTGTCTGACGTAGCCTTTGCTCTCAACCTTGACGCTGCCAGCAGTGAATGCCATCTCTCATGCATCGTACCTCTGTATGAATCCTCCCTTTCATTCCACTCTTACTCGTAACTCAGCTCCCTCTTCTCTTTTAAATTCACTTTTACACCTGACTTCAAGCCCTTATGGGACATCTTGATCACAGCAGGAACCAACGTCTAGGATTTCCACAAGTGTTATTCACAATTGAGGCTAGTCAGAAAGATGATCATTTTGCGTATTGAGCTGCTTGAATTCATTTAAACTTTGCTCTGAATGATATCTGTTTTAAAAGCTATGTGAATGTTAGTACTCTCAGACTCACGAATAAATGTGGTTTTAGTAAGAGCAGGTTTTTATTGAAAACTATATTGTCTTGAACCATAAGTGTTTATTTAATCTGTAATCTCAGTTAGCTTTGGCAGGATTATCAGTCCCAACTCCTCTCCTGGTCATGTCTAACAGAAATACAAGCACCATCTATCTCCACAAGGTCAGTTTCACAGGAATTCAAAAAAAAAAATCGTGATCAAATAAGTTTAGGAAATGTTGCATGCCCTAATCTTCTTGAAGCACCTTTGATGTTCATATTAACAATTCGAATGCTCTGGGAAGTACTGCATTAAATAAAACTGGTTAATGGAGCATTTCTCAAAAGTTGAGGCCATTAAAGCACCATGTAAACTTGGAAAATCTATTTAGCTTGAGTGCTTCACTGTTTTTCTGTGGAGGAATCATTGGGCCTTATTCCCTACAGAAAATGGTAGAAAGAGGTAATAAGCACAATTACAAGTCACTTAGCAAATGGGAAGCTGCTGCCCCTTAAAAACATGGGAAGTGTCAACTCGGTGCCATATATAGACAGTTGTTCCATTGGCCCATGGCCTTCCTTTCCCAAAATAAGCTTGAGTCGTTTCTCACATTGAAAGGACAAAATCACTGCTTGGCCATTGCAGAGTGAATTTAAGAGGAAAAGAGGAAAGAGTTAGAGAAAGAGAGACAGAGACAAAGACAAAAAGTGACAGAGACCTGCCCCAGATCAAGGTTTACTGAGGCTGATGGAGTTTATGCCTGTGGGCCCTCAGGAGAAGACCTACTACATGTGATATCATCATATAGTTTTGTTAAATTTGCAAATGAGAGATACTTAAACTGCAATGGTTTAGATAACTCTCTTTTCACTCTGATTTCCTATGTGTTAAATTTTCTCCTGTGTGAGGTGACTTTGGTATATCATAAATCATTCTGATTTTTGGTTAAGAAGTTGAGTTAGTTGCTATCTCACTGTGGTTTTAATTTGCATTTCCCTGATGATTAGTGAACTTGAGCATTTTTTCATGTGCTTGTTGCCCATTTGTATGTTTTCTTTTGAGAAATGTCTGTTCAGGTGCTTTCCCCATTGTTTAATTGGGCTATTTGGTTTTTTGCTGTTGAATTGTTTGAGGTTCCTTATATATTCTGGTTATTAGGCCCTTGTCTGATATATAGCTTGCAAACACCTTCTCTCATTCTGTTGGCTGTCTCTTCACTTTGTTGATAGTGTCCCTTGCTGTGCAAAAAGCTTTTAAGTGTGACGTAGTCCCATGTGTGTATTTTTGCTTTAGTTGCCTGTGCCTTTGTGGTCTTGTTCAAAAAAGTGCTGCCCACTCCCATTTCATGTAGCATTTCCCCTATGTTTTCTTCTAATAGTTTCATAGTTTCAGGTCTTAAATTTAGGTGTTTAATCCACTTTGAGTTGATTTTTGTCTACGGTGAGAGCTGAGGGTCCACTTTCAATCTTCTGCCTATGGATATCGAGTTCTCCCAGCACCATTTATTGAAGAGGTTGTCCTTTCCTCAATGTATATTCTTAGCACCTTTGTTGAAAATCAGTTGGCTGTAATTGTGTGGCTTTACTTCTGGACACTCTATTCTTTTCCATTGGTCTGTTTGTTTGTTTTTATTGGCCTATTTATCTTTTTTTATATCAGTTCCATGATGTTTTGGTTACTTTATATAGCTTTATAGTATATTTTGAAGTCAGGAAGTGTGATGCCTTCAACTTTCTTCTTTTTTTTTTTTTCAAGATTGCTTTAGCTATACAGGGTCTTTTGTGGTTCCATACAAATTTTAAGATCCTTTTTTCTATTTCAGTGAAGAATGTCATTGGTATTTTGATAGAGATTGCACTAAATGTGTAGATTGCTTTGAGTAAAACAGACATCTTCATTATGTTAATTCTTCTAACCTATGAACATGAGATATCTTTCCACTTATTTGTTCTCTCTTCAATTTTTCTCACCAGTGTTTTATAGATATCATCTCACCCCTGTTATAAAGGCTATTGTCAACAAGACAGAAAACCACAAATGCCAGTGATGTTGCAGAGAAAAGAAAACTCCTTTGTTAATTGTTAATGGTAATGTAAATTGGTACAGCCATTGCAGAAAGCAATCTGAAGTTTCCTCAGAGGACTAAAAATAAAACTACCTTTTAACCCAGCTATCCCACTACTGGGTATATACCCAAAGGAAATAAAATCAATATATCAAAAAGACACCCGCACTCCCATGTTCATTGCAACACTATTTACAATAGCCAAGAGATGGAATCAATGTAACTCTCCGTCAACAGAAGAGTGGATTTTAAAAACTGCGGGTTTACATACACAATGAAATACTATTCAGCTATAAAACATATATAAAAAATGATATCCTGTTGTTTGCATAGATAAATAACTGCATGATATCACCAATAACAGAAAGACAAACTGTATGATATCATTCATATGAGGAATCTAAGAAACGAAGCAAAACAAACAAAATTTTTTAAAAACAGGTTCTCATAGAAGTAGAGAGTAGAATAATGGTTAACAGAAGCCAGGAGGGGTATTGGAAGTGGGCAGCAGAGGTGGTGGACTAATGGGTACAGAACTATGGTACCTGCCCTAAGTGAATCCCTGTGCAGCACAGGCATGCACTAAAACAACACGCAGTACCCCACAAATAGGAGCAAGTAGATGTTAGAGTACAATTTTTAAAAAAGCAAAGTTGAGTTAGGGATACAATGAGTTGAGGTTTAACAGGACAAGTTTATGTAGCTTCCAGTAATTTCTAATAAGTTGTGACCAGCCTTCCCATTGTAGGAATGACTGCCAGAAATACTCCCACAGCCCACTGTGCCCACTTACCCGGTGTCGCAGTCTGAAATGCATGCCCACAAGTTACACTGTGATGTTAACATGCCCTACAGTTTATCCAGCACCAGAACTTATGTGGGTTGTAAAGGGAAAGCAAGGTTTAAAATGTAGGAAAGCAAAAGCTAATTTGTGTAATATTTCACACAGAAGATTCTGTTCTCATTGTTGCATTATCAAAATTGCAGTTTTCTCCTATGAGGAATGTACTTGATTATGCAATATACATGAATATAAATACACCATACATTTTTCCTTTTTTTTTTTTTTTTTTTTTTTATGAGAATTCCTTCATTGATGGAATTTACCAGAATTTCCACAGGGCACAAATCTATAGCTGTTAAATGTTTTATGCATCTCAAGATATTAGATTGCATTTTAGAATATCTGACACATATTGTCCTGATAAAGTCTAGTGATTCTAGTTGAAATAGCATGTAATATGTCACTAACACAGTAAAACAGACTGAAGAAACAAGTTCAAATATTCACCAATAAGTCACTGTATGTGGTATAAGATTAATTTGATTACAACACTTTTAGCTGAATAAAGTACAGAAGCAATTTAAAATGCATTGAACTGCTTTTGCTTTGATTTCAGATTTATTTTATATTTTTCAGAATAATTGATAATACTAAAATTCAAATATACTAAGAAAGAAGAAGCCAAAATGTAAGCTGGAAAAGAAGATTGGCAGTTTCAATATCTCCAAAATTCTTATTATATCATAATGGAAACTAAAACTTGCAGATTAGTATCATGAACATGAGAAAAGGAATTATACCAGGACCATCCCAAAGCGGAAATAAAAAAGAAAAGGCAGATGAATGTCGTAGGAGTGAAAAATACAATTCATATAAGGATGTTGACCACAAACTGTTTAATGAGTGTTGTAAGATCAAATAATATTTCAGAATAAATATTGCCTAAGAAAATTTATTTATTTTTTGAAACATAATTGATTGCAGATATTTGTGGGATACAGAGTTGACTATCGATGAGTGTGCACAAGTGTAAGTATTCCTCCTGAGTTGATCCTAGCTGTCAATTCCTTGCTCCTTCTGTGGAAGGGTCACACACTGGACACCACAAGCCTGCCATCTTGCCCAAAAAGAAAAAAAAAGTCAAAGAAAATTTTAAAATCCCCAAAATCATACAATGTATACTATACAGACCAAGTTTAAAGAGGTTTTTCATAATTTGACAAAAATCCTGAACATTTGCATGACATCACAAATAGAAGGTTGCCAAGCTGAAATAAATATTTTAAACTATCAGTAATACAAATCAGTTTTGAATCAACCATGCTAGAGGAAAGACTATAATCTGTGTATTTTCACTATAGAAAATAATTGACAAAAATCCTGAACATTTGCATGACATCACAAATAGAAGGTTGCCAAGCTGAAATAAATATTTTAAACTATCAGTAATACAAATCAATTTTGAATCAACCATGCTAGAGGAAAGACTATAATCTGTGTATTTTCACTATAGAAAATAATATTAAATTTTTCGTCATTTAAAGAGGCAAAGAGAATGCAACTAGAAAATGTAGCAAATATAAAAGTACATCAGAAATTAGTTGATAAAAGTGTTGTGTTATTTTTCAGGATTTTGTGATGATTTGGTGTTTTCATATTTTTTTAAATGCATATCTTGTGGTTTCTCTTTCTAAACAAATATTCATTGTCATACCTAATTTAACATTTGTAATTTTGTATTCTTAAAGAAAGCCCCCCAAATCACAAAAGCCTCAGACCCCACACAACCTGGATCTGACCCATTATTCTTAGAGTTTGGTGAATTGATTCATTCAGTTTGACCAGTTGGTTGTTTGATAACATTTACATACTGACTCAACTACTAGTGAATTTAATCAAAATAGATCTCACACCTAGACATCCCAAGAAAAGCTTCTCTGAGCCAAATCATATTCTGATATTGAAACAATTCTTAATGTGAAGAAAGTAGAAGTAGATATTGCCCTCTATTCTGTAAATTTCAAGTTTTATACATTGGGAATAATTCTATAACATGATTTGGACATCAGATTTTTAAGGGTATATTTAAAAAGTTAAGGGCATCTAAACATGATCTTCTGGTTGTAAAAGCCACCTTCATGAGGAAAGACTTCTGGCAATTATTCATGATCATGTTCATAAGAAAAATGATGCCAAATTGATCTCCACCTTGTGGCCTATTGTCATGATGCCACCCACGGATTAACAGTGCCAGCTCAAGACACTGCAGGTGATCATAGTTGAAGACTTCTGGCAATTATTCATGATCATGTTCATAAGAAAAATGATGCCAAATTGATCTCCACCTTGTGGCCTGTTGTCATGATGCCACCCACGGATTAACAGTGCCAGCTCAAGACACTGCAGGTGATCATAGTTCTTTCCCTGCTTAGAGCAACTGTGCAGACTGAGAGAAGCTCCTGGAATACATTACCCTTCCTCCCTGCCAACCTCTAATCATACAGATCAATAACCCACTTTCTGTGCAGAATTAAATAAGTCATGTGGAGTTTCGGAGATATGGAAAGTCTTTCCTAGGGACTTCACTTTGTTCTAAACAGTCTTGGGCTGTGACTCTTAGAAAAGCTGAATCACTTGCTTCCTTTGTTATCTCCAATCTCTCCTCCACCATAACAACAACAACAACAACAACAAACTAAGGAAAAGAAGAAAAAAAAGGCAAAGTCTAAATACCCACCCAACAGTCCAACAGGGCTGAAAGGATAGTTGGGGTGAAATATACTAAACTAAGATTAAGATTCTGGTATTTTTGACCTGGTATCCTCCTTCAGCATTTACAGATCATTAAAAATAGGTACACTATCCCATGTGCAAGAGTTAATTTTCATAATCAGCTGGTAGTCCACGCCACACTCACAGAAAGCTATTAAAGGAGATGACGACTCAGCAACGTTGTGGTAACCCTTCCATTTTTCATTGTTATGTTGATGAGCAACTGAAAAGGCTCTAATTAAAATGACGCTGTAAATCTATTTTTAGTAGGTCTGTTCACTGTCAAAATTAGCTATATATGGCAATAAAAAGTAACCTGACATGGTAAATAGCATAAACAGAAAACAGATGATGCTCTCATGATGCCATTCTATAGTCACATAGGAGAAGAATCTCTGAGAAGTGTGTAATATGATCCAATTTTGAAAAAAAGTTTAAATTTTCTACTCCATATAATATAAACTATTTTTGAACTGCTCTGAATTCCTCAGATAACAAGTGCATCATTAGCCCTGCAAGTACTCTTTGACTTGGCAATAAAATCTCATTAGCCATTGGCAATCTGGCAAACTTGAACCTCTGTGACAGTACAGGACATGAGCCCCAACACCCAGAGGGATGGTGATGGGAAAGGTGGACACTGGTGCTATTTTAAGGGCACTAAGCAGGTGATCCCATTTCCCCAATTAGGTAGAAGTGACTGAAAGCCCAGCAGCTTAATAGCTCCTGCTTAAAATATGCAGAAAAAAATGGACTTTGGCATTGCAGACCTGGTCAGTCATTCCATCCAGGAGGGCTCTCCCAGGCCTGAGAGCCATCATCTGTGCCAGACACCCTCCCTCTAGGCAGGTGAACCTCCAAGCTATCCAACACAGATGGTGTCTCCTTGCCACCATCTGCAGGGATCCAGGGGACCACTTGAGACAGCTGAAACAGTGTCACATAACAACACAGACATTAAGGAAAATAGATTCCTCCAGTAGAAGCTAATGTTCCAGTTACAGGAAACATTGTACAAGAACACATCTCGGTCATGGCAATGATCACTATTATGCTGTGGCAACTCATGTCATAACAACCAATTATCAATGTCAGCTTGGCCTTCTTGCTCTGCTTCCGATAGAGCAAGAGACAGTCATGGCTCTGACAGCTACCCACCATGTCCCCTATTCCCCTGCTTTAGCAAAATAATGACCTTGAAGCATTTGTGAGGTATAATCTACTTCTCTTTTTCTCTCTGAAGAAGGGATACTCCACATTACTTATCACTTTTTATATCTTTTTTGTCAAGTCTGAAGATTTACACAAATGTATAATATTGTTATAATCATAACCACTGCTATCAACTCCCAGTCCAAATCCTTAGACTTTCATTACACAGGTTCATATTATCCCAAGAGAAAATTTGGTAAAATTCTTGAGGCCTTACAACCTAAGTTATCTCCATTGACTTACTCAATGTTAGGAAATTCCATTTTCTACTCCTTTAACTTATACTCAACTGGACGGAAAGCTACAACACCAGACCATAGCTTATATCTCACTGCGATAAAAAAGAAAAAAAGAAAAAGATAACAGTTCTCTTTGTGAAATTAGTGTATTAATTAATAATTAAATGATATATTAGGTGCATGGCTATCAGTCCTGGGTAAAGAATCAAATGGTCACCAAATTCTATTTATGTCTTTCCAAGAATTTTCAGATTAACTTTCTGGGACGGCGGCAAGAACACAGAAGTCATTCAGTCCTCGGTTTGCGTTTAAGGCAACAGTGATGTGACCTCCTTCCCTCTGAGAACCTTCGACCTATTCTACCCATTCCTGTCAATAACAAAAAGGATGCTTCTGTATTGAGGCAGTGTAGTGCAGTGGTTAAAGCTGCAGCTGATTAGCTGTGTGATCCTGGGCAAATGATTTAATTTTTCCGTGCCTGGAGTTTCTCTTCCATAAAATAGAGATGATGATAACACTTACTTCCCAGAATTGTTATAAGGTTTAAATGATTTAAATGAGTTAACACATGTAAGGAATGTAGAACAGTGCCTAACACTTAGTAGCACTCGATAATATCATGCTGGATATAGGCATAAAGCAAACATCTAATGCTGTAGACCAAGAGTCAGCAAACTTTTTCTGTAAAGAAAGAGATAGATAGTAAATATTTTAGTCTTTCCGGGCCACATGGTTTCTATAGCCACTATGCAACTTTGCCATTGTAACATGAAAGCAGCCATAGACAAATAACAAACAAATGAGTGTGGCTGTATGCTAATAAAATTTTATTTACAAAAATAGGCAGCAGGCTGGATCTGCCAATCCTGTTCTCGTCGAACAGTCTGCTGTGGTTGTTGTTCTATTGTACAGACCAACAATCTAAAATAAATTAAGTTTCAGTGTTATTCCCGGACTCAATTTCTCACAAGGAAGTTTTTTAATTCTTGGCTGGACCTTTGCATGGATGTGCCAATGTCAAGATTCCTATCTGCATTCTTGACCCTCAGTGGGACCCTGGTTCATCTGGTGGGCTGTCATCTGCCTACATCCTATGCTGAGATTTATCACCTTGATTTTGTCAACTAACTTCATGATACCCATACATACTGTCTTTTAAACAAATTAAGCCCATCTGTTTATCCATCTTTCCAAATTTCATTCAATAAATTATTCACAAACATTAAAGTGCTAATTACATATAGTACATGTATGGGTATGGTGCTGGATAATGAGAATATGAATATGAATAAAACCTACCTCGATTCTGCCTTTAAAGGACTCACAAACCACAAAATCATTACACATATGATGATTTTACCTACATACATGTTTACAATGTTATGTGAGTCCAGAAAGGGAAGTTTCTCCCTCCATTGGGGTCTTCGAATATACAATTCCCTTTGCCTAAAGGCTATTTAGCCCACCCTGCGCCTGGAGAACCCCTACACATCCTTTGCATCTTGGCCTAAATGGCATTTCTTCAGAGAAGCATTCTGCTTTCCACTGTTTCAGGTATATTCCACCTGTTGAACACTTCCCTTTATAGTCCTTACAATAATGAAATAAAACAATTACTATTATTTGTTTAATGTAAATATCCCCCATTAGATCGTGACTCTCTTCCTCATTGTTACATGCCCAGAACACAGTGAAAGAAAAACACCATATTTGGAATGTCTTAAAGAATAAGTGGACTTCAGCAAAACAGCAAAGAAGGAATGGCATTGCAGAAAGAAGACAAAGCAAGCGGAACTTCTAATCCATGTGGAAGAGCATGATGCATTCAGGAAACTAATCAGTTGACAGTTCATTACAGCTAGAGCTCAAAAGGAAACAGGAAGTAGGTGATAAATTGGGAAAGCAGCCATTTACTCTGTTTCCAAGCTTGACTTTTAGATTCCACATATAAGTGAGATCATGCAGTGTTTGTCTTTCTGTATCTGGTCAACGTGTGTGTGTGTGTGTGTGTGTGTGTGTGTATACATCTCAAAACACCACGTTGTACACCTTGCATATATGCAATTTATATTTGCCTCAATAAAGCTAAGAGGGAAAAATGGAAAAGCATATAGGAACTTGATAATAAAGGGTGGATGTGCCAAGGAATGTAAACACAATTCTGTATGTTCTGAGCAGACACTGAAGACTTGAGCAAGAAAGTGAGATGATCCGTATTTTACAAAGGTGGCTCTGGAATCAGTGAGGGAAAGAAAAGACTTTCTGCAAGAAATCAATGAGAAAGTTATTGAGAAGTGATAAGTGTCTTAATTAAGGTAGAACCTGAAAATGTAGAAGAAAGGATTGAGTTGAGGGACATTAGAAAGGCAGAATTAATAGCTATTTGTAGTCATTTGAATGCAGTTGGCAAGGGAGAGAAAGGGTTACAAATGACACCTGGGATCTTGGATTGGGTGACTTGTCATATGAGTAAATTGAGGTACCATTAAACAATATTGCAGATATAAGAGGAAGTACAAGTTTGGGTGGAAGATAATAGACTTATTTTGCAGTTACTGAGTCTGAGGTGCCTGTGGGTCTTCCAGTAAGTTTAATCATCAGATAAATGCATAGAGTAAAAAGCTCAGGAGACAGGTGTGGGCTAGAGCTGGAGATTTTGGAATCATCAGTTGACAAGTGGAGATTGATGCCATGAGAGCAGATGACATCGACAGGGAGAAGGTGTAGGACGAAAGAGAAAAGGGGCAAGTTTGGTACCTTAAGGAGCACCGGCACTTACACTTTGCCTCTTCCCTGAGTCCTCTGCTGGCTCAGACTTCCACCCTGCAGCCCCCTCACTCTGCCCCTCCTGGACCAGGCCTTCACTGTTGCTGCCAGCAACCCAGCACCCACACCTTCTCCATGGAAATCAAACTCCAATCCCAAATGCCTTCAGAGGAAAGTGGGAAAAAGAAAATTTGTAACACTCAAGGCTACAGCACTATCACAAATAACACAGATGTGCCGATGACGACTTGGTATTAAGTTTGCTTGGGCTACAACAGGGTGGTAAACAGGGTGGCTGAAACAACAGAAATGTATTGCCTCATAGTTCTGGAAGACAGAAGTCCAAGATCAAAGGGTCGGCAGGACGGGATCCTTCTGAAGGCTGTGCAGAAGAACCTGTTCCAGCCTACCTCCTAGCTTCTAATGTTTTTCTGGAGATCTTTGGTGTTCCTTGGCTTGTAGATGCATCACCCTCATCTCTGCCATCATGTTCACATGCCATCCCCCTGTGTGCATGTGTCTGTGTCCAAATCTGTCCTTTTTAATAAGGACATCGGTCATATTGGATTAGGTCCCACCCTAATGACCTCATCTTAAATTAACTAACTATATCTGCAACAAACCTATTTCCAAATAAAGTCACATTCTCAGGTACTGGGGGTTAGGACTTTAAAACGTGACCAGTCATTGAGGTATATATGCTCCCAAGATCATGAAGTCGCTGGACACGCCCCAGCAGCCGAGTTTCAGTGGTACCGTTCTAGAGCTCGTGGTGCAGCTGGGTGCAGAGGCATCTCAGGGTGTGTACAGAATCCCATGTTCCAGCACTAGCCCAATCTACCACACCATTGCTCTACGTTCCTGAATAACTATTTTTAATGAAATCCTGACTTATGCTTCTTATTGGCTTCAAAGCTTCTTCCCAACATCTTAGAACTGAATTTGAAGATACTGACATACCACGAAATCGCATTCCCCACCTGAGAAAAGGGATCAAAAGCTTAGACTTCCTTTTGATCCATATGGCACAATGCTACGCTCAGAGCCCTCAAGCTGATTATATTTTACTCTGGTTTCTTTGAGGGAATCTTTGTTCAAAAGAGGTTTTACCAAAAAGAATCACAGCAAAACCTTTTACTTTTACTGTGCTTTTGTACTTTCTCCTACTCCAAAACCTATACCCACACATTTAATTTCTCTCACACAATATAATTATAAACATCTTCATAGTGCTTTGAATAATCCTATGAGTATTATAACCTGCTGGTCCCATGAGGTAGCTACAGCCCCTGTGAGCCTCCACCCAACGGAATGGGGGGCCTCAAAGAGGGCTTCCAATGCTGGGATATTTTATTTACTACATATTGAATTTGGAGGACCACAGATCAATAGTCCCATGAGGTAGCTACAGCCCCTGTGAGCCTCCACCCAACGGAATGGGGGGCCTCAAATGGGGCTTCCAATGCTGGGATATTTTATTTACTACATATTGAATTTGGAGGACCACAGATCAATGAACTTGTTAGCCTCAGTATAACTGGGGTGGGAAACAGAAGGTTCTCCTGCTTTAATTTTAATTTCTTTCCCTCTCTTCCTTCTCAAGATAATTCTAAAGTTTATTCAGACTCTGCCTGTAGTCTGTATGAAATAGACATATATCAGGATTCCCACCTTGCTAGACACAAAATAGGAACAATAAGTATTTTGGCATAATACCCACTCCCTGACTCAGAACCAATGATGCTACATTAAATTTTAAGTGCAAAATTCTTAATGTTAACTTGCTGCCAAACTGGAGAGGACATATATTGTAAATTACTGAAGAGAAAAATTACAAAGGGTTTGGGTTGGCTGCATTCAGCTGGATTGGTAGCTACAGGGCAGAAGGAGGAAAGCAAGGAAGTGGAGTTATAGAAAGTGAAAATCTGTTTTTACAGAAAACTAGTCAGTCAGGGACGTGGATGCGGGATGGCAGATGAGCCCACCACATCTAGGATGGCCTGATGGAGTGAGCCAGGTCAAGGAGATGAACGAGGGAGTAGAATAAAGATTTCCAGGAACACAGTGGCCAATTGGTGAACACTGTGAGGTCATCATGTCCTCCAATCTAAAGTCAAAGGAAATAACCAAGGTCCAAAGGCTGAGTGGACACAAAAGAGCCAATGCCACAAACGACGGTCTAGGGAAGGACACAGCAGAG
Source organism: Galeopterus variegatus (assembly GCF_000696425.1). Lineage (NCBI taxonomy): Eukaryota > Metazoa > Chordata > Mammalia > Dermoptera > Cynocephalidae > Galeopterus > Galeopterus variegatus. The sequence goes on along the minus strand of NW_007730467.1, from coordinate 49,082 downwards.
ATGGCAGGGAGATGTTAAGGGACTGTTTCATGTCTCAAAACCAGCCAAGATTTGAAGAAATTGGGGGAACTTCAACCTCCTCACCAGGGAGGCACCTCAGTCATGCTGCTTTTACCTCTTCCTGCTATCGTGGCTGCCCAGCTCCAGCCTCCCAGACCGACTTCCATCCCAGGTCACTAAAGTGCCGAAGCATCCTTCTGTCTGGGTGTCAAGCCAGTTTTTGCATCATCCTAATAGAAAATGAGGTTTTTCTGGGGATGACACACCAGCATGTAAATAATAAACTTCTGCTCCTTAAGACTTTTCTTGCAATAGGCACTTTATCAGCTCCATTTCCACTCCTGAAATTTTCCCATTCCTTCACTCTGGCTTGAACTTCTTAAAATCCCTCTTCAACCACTGTGGGAGAGGAATCAGTAGCATTAGCTGGTCCTCACTTGCAGCTTCTACAAAGATGAATTAAACTAGCAAATGAAGGCTTCCTTGTGTAACCCTGGCAGAGGAGCCCTTTATAATGTCCACATCGGCTTTTTACTCACCTATGCTGCCTATCGTGTGTGTGTGTGTGTATATACATACATCCTCAATCCCACAATGAGAGGATATACATGTATATACACATCCTCAATCCCACAATGAGAGGATATACATGTATATGTGTGTATATATATATACACACACACACACACACACACACACACATACACATCCTCAATCCAACAATGAGAGGATATACATATATATACACACATACACACACAAACACATCCTCTATCCCACAATGAGAGTCTAAACTTTAAACTCTAAAGCAATGCTCAGATTTGCACTTGGCCCATTTAAATGCTCACCTGTAAGGGGGGTTCAGAGGGGTCAGGTGAGGCTGTTTCCAAAAGCAACAAGAACCTGGAGGTTCAAAAATTTTGGCACTGAGGGCCGGCCCGGTGGCGCACTGTTACAGTGCGCCGCTTGGGAGCGC
>NW_007730467.1:27933-47548 GCF_000696425.1 Galeopterus variegatus | reverse complement strand
TTTGGCACTGAAAGCCCCTCTTACAGCAATTCCTTTCGCACTTTTTATTCATGGGATAACAGCAGTAAAGTGTCAACCCAAGATCTACATTAAATGGTACAAAAATGCTGCATTCTATTTGGTCTTGGATAAATTAAATAAAGTTGAAATGAGTCGGAAAATAGCAGACAGTAAAAGCATCCCAACAGAGTTATACTTTTCTTCTGAATAAAAAAGTGCAAAAGGGTTGGAAGCTCAAGCCATGTGGTTCAATATAGATACTACTGATCAATAGATTAAAAAGGTAGAGACTGTCTGAATAATGCAAACATAGCGATTCGACCAGATCCACCTGAAGTGCTGCCAAAGGAGCTGTCAGGAACTGCCTGGCTCCCTGCTCAGTCGATTTTCTCTGTTTTTTTCTGCCTGTGGGCTTGGTACTGCCACAATTTGACCTGGTCCTGGTCCAGTACAGAGAGTGTATCATAAAGAACCCTTTTAGGGCATTTAATACATGTTAGCAAAGGTTCTTTTTTTCCTTTTTCTGCACATTTTCTAACTGAATCTGCTGTTCAGACACTGATTCTGGGTGCTGATTTCTTCTACCTGAGCTTCTGGGACACTTTTCTGATTGTCGTTACTCAATCTTACCTGTATGTGTATTTCCCAGGCTCCAGAGTTCTCGCTGTCTACTCCTCCAGACTCTGATCTGGCTAAGTTCCTGTCCTTGTTGGGGTCCTAAACCTTGTGTGCTGCCCTTATACATGGACTTCCTGACTGCTTTAGACCTTGATATCTGTTAGAAGCTCCCTTGCCTGGGCAATTTTCAGACCCAATGCAAATTCTACCCTAATCCTTGCACAGATAAACATAAAGAACTTATGGCCTCAAGGGGATGATGTTTTTACTGTGGGCTTATGTACATTTGCTAAGAGATACAGATAGATATAAACAAAATCCTTATGGATATTCTCTAATATGTTAAGAGATAAAATGATTACCATCTGGCAACTTTGAATAATAGTTGAAGCAAGTTATGAAGTAGGAAATTAGTAGTAATCAAACTGAAGACAAGGAATTAATGAACATTGAGTAGGGTCTGGAAGTAAAGTTTTTAAAACTTTAAATAATCACATATTCTACAAAACAGCTTTTCATATTGCTTTGCCTAGATAAATAAATAAAATAAGATAAAAATTCTTTTGGGCAATGATTTCTAGAATAAAATCTATTTAAAGGATACACGGAAGCTTCCCCATGGCGGTATGGCCAGCCATGGCTGGTATCATCATAAGCTGTGGCTGTTCCTTCTGTCAGCCTCACCCAACTCCACTGTCATAAGGCAAGCGTTGATTAAGAGGTTCAATTCTATTGCATCTCATCACTGACCTCCTCTACTCTTTTCCTATTTTTAGTTTCTGCTCATTCTTCCCAGAAACTGAGAGATTAGAGGAATAGGCAGCTATCATCCATCTGAGAAAAAAGTCAGAGTCAATGACTTATCAACTCAGAAGTCTTTGCCAGACTGATAGAAATCCAGTTTCTACTATAGACTCACAAATTAGCATGAGAGAGAGATTATGTAGCTTTGTTCAAGAAGCTATCAGGTTCGTATCAGAATATGCTTCCTATCATCAGTAAAACTATTCCATGCAGGAAACTCTAAATATTACCAAATTCCTGATGCTAACTATAGTCATCTGGGGGTTGTTACACACTGAAGGCTGTGTTCTTGAAAGTGATCCTGGAAAAACATTTATATTCAAGTGGTTATAAAACACTTTGAAAATCATCTAATGCTATGCCTTAAAAGAAAAAGAAAGGCGAAGAATGCAAACAGACGTATTTGTCATTTGTCAGCTTGCAGGAGAGAAACCCTAAATTCAATGATGTACACCTGTAATTCAGACCTGAAAAGAGTCTCTGACATCAATTGCTTTTGTAATAAAAATAATAATAAAAAGAAAAATCATCTGTTTGTTAACAGAAAAGTGGAAAATGACATCTAAATGTTTAAGAGTTGTTCGGGAAGATGACAGACAAAAGGTAGCACTGAGGATTGATCAAACTCCAAACCAGCTGAATGGTAAGTGGGGGAGGAATTTGCTGAGAGACCAGCTGTAGTCATCAGGCTAATTCATAGAGCTCTACTCACTGTTATCCAGAAAACATTTGACTTAGTGATAGGTTTTCCTAGCTAGGGTCCATTACTAGCTGGCCTTCTAAAATTTTAATTTAAAAATATGTATATTTTCTGGTCAGTGATCCCTTTGAGAATCTGATGAATTCTTGGATTCTCCCTGGAGAAGAAAAACGCAGATAAAGTATAAATTTTCCAAACAATTCTAGAAGATTCATGAACCAGTGCCCAACTAATGAATTCACAAGTCATATATTAAAAATCATTGCATTAGGCTAATTGAAAAAAGAAAAAAATGGTTGCAAAGGGAATAATAATCTGCTTGTGACATTTCAGAGTGTAGCTAAGCATGGGGGGCAGGGAGGGCAGCAGGCAGTGATATACTGAGAGCCACAGCCCAAATCTGCAAAAGGCTACTGGACCCAAGTACTCACATGTCAGATTTGATCTCTGAAACATGTTTAGTGAATTTATCCCTTTACTGCAAAACCTATTAAGAAAATATCTCTAGGTTACTATGTATTACTACTTTTTGTTTTTAACCTCTCCATCTCTTTACTCTCTCTTATGTATTTCTTTCTCCTCTCTGTTATTTTTCTCATTTATCCTCTATCAAACCATCTCTCTCATCCCTTGTTTTTGTTTTTGTTTTTTCTGACCACCAATGCCACTACTCTGTACCCCTGAAGCATAAGCCAAGAACACATTTCTACACAGCTATAGGAACCTAAATATACCAAGCAACCAACAAGTTAAACTTCTTGAAAACTTTCCTCAATGTCACAAACAATGCTTATTGAATTTAAACTGCAAGACAGGGTCACCCACGACAAAATATGGGAGTGAGACTGAACTACTCAATGCTTAAGCAAGTCATTCATTCAACAAACAATTGCAGAATTTTCGGGATTGGCCACGTACCGAGAATGGATGACTGCTGTGTAATGATCTGAAAAAAGGGTAACTGTAAAGAGAAGTGATCAGAAGGCCAGACAGCAGAGAGTAATCAGAGATAAGATGCCTTTCTGGAACAAATACATCGGTTAGAGTATGTTTAAAGTGGCAGAAGATTCTGGAAATAGCAGCAGCTGCCAGAATCTGAAGGATGGTGTTTTTATATACACAATGTGGAGTAGATACTTGCATCCATCTTCCCAGCCATATTTAACACTCCCACTGGGGAGCATAGTCAACAGGGCTGTCTTTCACCAAAAAGGACCAATGCAAATTTTAAAAAGCACTACTGGATTTTCTAAGTAGTTTTGAAAGGGGAATGAAAAGTCTTGGTTATTTGATTATCATTATGCACCATAAAACAACACAGAATGCATCTAAATTGGGTTTTGTCAGGTAGCTGGTGAAGCATAACAAAGCACAGAGAAGAGAAAAAAATGAAGTAAACACACTGTTCATGTTGTTTATGTTGTTTATAAAGTGATGCAGGCTTCAAAATTTAAAAAGGAACACTTTGAGCACTTATAAATGCAAGGCAGTGCCCAGTGATTTTCATATCCAACTGTCCAGGAAAATTATCCAGATGATTTTTTTAAAAAATATCAGATTCTCAAAACTCACCTTAAAACTTTTAAGTCAGAGTCCCTGAGTTGGGGTCCTAGACTCTAGATTTTTTTAAAGTCACCGAGATGATTCTGATACTAGAATTCTGTTTAGAAACTACTGCTACAGAACATACAGAATTACTAAGACATAGTCCCTGCCCTCAAGTGCTCTAGAGTACAATGCTTGAGAAAATGCATAAGTGTGGATAAAATGTAAGCGTATCGAGTGTTAAATAACAGTACAGCAGTACAAGGGACATCACAATGAAGAAAATAATAATGTGCATTTTTCACTCTGCCCTTGGATGGAGCACAGAGAAGTAAAGGTTGATACAGAGACTGAGCAAGACAAAAAAGCATCTTTCCTTTTACTAAATTATTTCAGGCTCCAATCAAAGTTTATGTGGTTATAAAAGGCAAAAACTGTATGATGAAAAAAAATCCAGTAAATAAAAAGATTTAACTGTACCTAAAATGATTTCTCTCATAATTTGAACATGTAAATCATTCCCCAAACTAACAATGGACGCAGAGCTAATGATTAAACAGTATTTATAATAATAATAAAAGCACATTAGAAGGATGTGTTAACATCTTTTAAATTTTAACAGCCTCTTAAAAATAATTTTCATTTAAATTTGCCTATGTAATTAAATTGACTACATTTGTCTAGCAGCAATCTAAAAATTGAGCTACAAACTATAAACATATCATTGTATGGAAATGAAAGGGAAGAAGAAATATAAGAGCGTAAAATTTACAACAAATTAATCAACTTCTTGATAAATTATACATGTTCCACATTCAAAACTCCAGTTCTGGTCATTGATCTTCTGTCTTAGCACTGACCTCCTCAGGTAGCTTCCAGGTGGCCCACAGGTGAGGGACAGGCCTTTGTTGTCGACCAGCAGAGCACCCTGAAGTCATCCACCAACAAGCCTTGATTTTTGAGTACCAGCCAGGAGCCCTGTTAGAACACCCTGCCTCTTTATCTTGGGGTCCCAAAGACAACTATTTCTCTGGGCTACAATATGTGGTTGCTGTATCCTTCTTATGCCCCCAGCCCACCCCACGCTAGTCTTCAATCAAAATGTGTTATGAAACATAAGACAATGTTTCTAACAAGAATTTTAACTGCATTTGAAATGTACCTAATAGCATCTTACCACATCAAGTAGGTTGTTTTGAGATATTAATATATTACTTAACAACTATTTTTGCTCTCTTAACATTAGCTCATCATTGCACTAGTTACCCACAGAAATGAAAAGGAAGTTTAAAATACACACCTATTCTTGGCAAATTTAAAATATAAGAAAATACCAAATCTATGCACAAGAAACCATAAAAGGCAATGGAAAACAATATAGAACAGGTGTAAAAGTTGTGATGTGCTCTCCAAGTATTGGAGGATTTAAAAAAAGGAAGTTGTAGGGCACAATATGGTAGAAAGCTGCACAATATGGTAGAAAGAGTTTTTGAGAATTCAGTCCTAACCCTGACTTTGCTTCCTAACTGAATATGAGACCATACACTAACTGCTCTATGTCTCAGAAGCCATGTTTGTTGAGAGAGAGAGAGAGTTTGAGATTGAATTAAATCGGTGTTCTTAACTGAAGGAGGGAAGACTTACAACCTTCATGAAGAATTTCCAAACTCACACCATCCCTCCCGTTGCCTAGAAGACTCGGACGTCACCCACCCTCCATACCTTCACATGAAAGCATAGCAGAATATGGGACCGCTGGGCAAGTGTAGTTCAGAAAAGCACTCCCCGTAATTCTGTTACCCTTCTTCACTTTCCATTTGAAGGCCATTGAATTAGATAGTCCCCAAAGACTTTTCTAATTCTCATTAACTGTTCTCAAAAAAATCAGCACCATAGTGGAAAGTATTGATCTGTAGTCTTGATATATTAGAAGACATTAAACAGGTAGAGGCAGTGATTCTTAAGTCTTTTATGCCTAAAATTTCATTTAACGAGTACATACTAAACGCCTACTTTTTTTTTTTTTTTTTTTTTTGTCCTTTTTGAGACCAGCCGCACCGTGCTCAGCCAGTGAGCACTGTGAGTGCACCGGCCATCCCTATATAGGATCCGAACCCGCTCTCTCCCGAATGCGCCACGGGCTCGGCCCCTAAACACCTACTTTGAGCCAAGGCAGTCCTGGGGAATCAACAGTAAGTAAAGAAACACAAATGACTCAACATACATGACTCAAAGCCAAAGTCCTGGATCTCATGAAGCTTCCCTTCTCTATCCGTGTCCCAGGAGATTCTGATTCAGGACACTCTTTAAGAATGTTATGAGTTTATATATAATAACTTAACTATACACAGTAGTGACTGTGATGCACATAAATACATCCTACTGAATTCATTATGTGTATCATGAATTAAACTTCTCCTCATCATAAAATTTCCACTCCAGCACTGCCTGACACAAAAGGAAATGTGACAAAGGAAATAAGAATGGAAAGGGACAATTATCCTAACTGTAGTTAAAATATCTTACTTTCACCACCCTTACAAACACATGTAACCATGCATCACATTGCTAGGGCTCTTTGCAGAGACTTGGCAAGGGCCAAATCAAGTGAGAAGCCCTAAAACTTAAGCTCCATTAGCCTCATTGTAAATCTCCCTCTGGTTGGGGCCAGGGTGTGGTGACCAACAGAGCAAAGACAGAAGCAAACATGAAACAAACAGAAGCAAATGTGAAACACCATCCGTGTGAAACACCACCCGTGTGAAACACCATCCGTGTGAAACACCATCCGTGTGAAACACCATCCGTGCGAAACACCACCCGTGTGAAACACCATCCGTGTGAAACACCACCCGTGTGAAACACCACCCGTGTGAAACACCATCCGTGTGAAGTAGATCGTGTTGAATCTGACTTTAATTCTACCTCCATATCAGGAGTTTAATCAATATCTTGATGGGTTAACATATCATTAAAACCTAGTGATGTTACCCTACAGTAGTGACTCTTAAGGAAGGAGGAGATAAGGCTTGCTTCAGATTGTTCTTTGGAAGTGGGGAGTACATGTAACAGTTTGAAAACTCACATTCAATATATCTTTAAGAAAAATTACAGAAGTTCAGTTTTGACAAAATATTCTTGACTTGTGGGCATATACAGACTACAGAGTGAGAAAGCATTCTAGGAGTTACGGATTTTAAAGAAGTAAACTTCCTTAAGGTTAGAAGAAGAGGACCCACTGCCAGCACTTGGTGTCTCAGTAGACAAGGGGCAGGTGGAACAGAGAGAGAGAACGGCATGATTAGTCTCCATTTTGGCTCAGGTTCCCTGCCCTTATCTTTCCCGATCCAACCAGGAGGCTGGACTATCTCGACTATCATGAGACCCAGACCCTCCTTGGGAGTGGGGAAGATTAAAGTCAGACTAAGGGTTCTGGGTACCACACCAAGTCTAGATTCTGTCCTATAGCCCACGGGGGCTGATGGTGATCAGTGAAGAATTTGGCAAGACAGCTCTGGTCGTGGTAGGGAAGCTGGACTGGCACAAGGAAGACTCAAGGAGAGCCTACAGAATACTGAGGAGTCTGTGGCATTTGTCCAGGTAAAAGATGGTGAAGCACTGACAAAGCACAGTGAAACTGAGCATGAAGAACATTGAACCTGGAGGTGTGAGGAGGGAGGGAAGTGCCACCACCATCCCCCTCTGTCCCTCGCTCTGGCCCCCTCCTGGACAGCACTCACTCACTCTCTCCTACCCCTTCCTGAGACAGTCACGTATCACAAGTCCTCAAGGGCCATAGTTCTATTCTGTCTTTATACCCATACCTATCTAATAAGTCTAGTTTAGCTTGGAGAGAAAAACATGAAGGACTCTACAAGAGGGTAGGGCCAAACTGCCCACCTTCCAGTGCCTGGCTAATGTGTTATCTGCAGTATGATCAATATGATGAGCCAAATGAATTGCATCTTCTGGGACTGAAGTTTTCTATGCTCTAACAATATAAAACCATCTAAGCAACTCCAAACTTCAATGCCAGCGTTAGCCCAGACTGTCTGGATTTCTTAGACTCCCCCTAGGCAATTTCCTGTCAAACTAGACAAGCTTCAGAACTCTCCTTAATGTACCTGTTAGAGACTCAGAACTGCCTCCTCTGCCTGATTAATTTCCAAGGGGAACTAAGATGCTTGTTTCAGAACCATCCTGCTTCAGATCAGGAGCCAAAAATACCCATCTATATTGCAAAGATCAGGGAGCCAAATGGGGCATCCTCTGTAGGACACAGCTTAGCATTAAGAAAGAAAAAAGTTAAACAGGTCTAGCTGCACCTGCCTTTCATTCAAGATTTCCACAACTAGCAGGAGGATAGTGAAGAAGGGTGGTATTTTCTAATAAAAAAAAGTATTTTCCAATAAGAGAAAAAAGTTTTCTATAACACTTTCACACAAAAAAAGTAAATCCTTGTACTCTTAGTTCCGAAAAGAAATATATGTATCTGTGAATACACACACACACACACACACATATATATATATGTGTCTTAACAATGCCTTCCAAAAGAATGACATGTCTGTGAGGTTCTAAAGTTATTTTAAACATGCGTTCTTATTGCAACTCATTACTAGAAGGAATACTGTGCCATCATCTCATGTCTGGTCACTTTAAGGAAGTCACTAAGGCCCAGAGAGGTTGAGTGACTAACTCAAGATCACACAGCAGCTCATTCAGGGACAGAATCCTTATCTTCATGTTCCCAAACCAGTTTTCTTCCGACTACACCAAGCTACTCTCTTATACAATGGAGAGAGGTAGGATAGGGAATGGTTAAGAATCAGACCAGCTGGGCTTATATCCCAGCTTAGGCTATATGGGACCACAGACAACTTATTTAACCTCTTTGAGCCTCACAGCCTCTTCTTCCTTACCCTTATTTTTGAATTCCTGAATTCTTATTTTGTGACAGTGGTTTTCAAACTTGGCTGCATATTGGAATTGCGTGAGGAACTTTAAAAAGTACTGATGCCTGGGTCCCACCCCGGAGAGTATGAGTTATCAGTCTGAGCTGCAGTTTGGGCTTTGGGATTTTTTCAAGTTTACCAGATGATTCTAAAGTGCAACTCAGATGAGCACCTCTGATAGAGTTATCCCATGTGCATGGGGAGACTTAGAAGGCTGGGACCAGAGGAACCTCGCTCAAGCGTCTACTCCTCTGGTACTCTCCTGAGAACTCCCAAAAGTCGTGTTGACTGAATCTTCCTCAGTTCCCTTAAAGTATCTCCTGTAGAGCCCCTCTCATGCTGATTTGTGTTAATTTGCTTACTCCTCAGTTCTTTACTGTGAGCTCCTGAAAGAAGGGATCATGTTTCTCTCATTCCCAGTGCCTCAAACAGAAGCTGGCACATAGAAGGTACTCAGTGAATATTTGCTGCTTCAGACTGAGGGTGTTTATTCCTTCTTACTCTGACCAAAGCGACCAGCCTAGAGAACTCTTTAAAGAGAGCCAGAACTATGATGCTACAAAGAGAATACTTGAAGGATACCCTGAAAGGCATCCTGGGACTGAACTAGCCCCTCAGCAATGTTAAGAACAGGTGTGCAGCAGCTGTGGTGCTGATCGTTTATAACTTATAAAGTGTTCTTTCTGGAGGCGCCTCAAGTGTGAATATAATTAAAATCTCTGAATATTTCATCTTCCATTGTGCCAGGTACTAGTCCCTGCTCATTATTCAGATAAGACAAGACTGATGAATGTGAATATGTCTGAAGTTAAAGCGGGCAGGAGATAATAAAAAAAAGCTGATTGGAAAGTCCTTATCAATTCAAGAGGGTTCTGAGATATACAGAGCATAGGGACTTACCGGCAGACCCATCTTCCAAAGTCAAGAAGTGGTAGTGCAGTTGCTGCAAATGCAACAGGCTTCTCTCCACCGACACCCGAAAGTCAGCAGGACCACTTATGCATGACTCGGGGAGATTAATATTCTATAGGAAGGGTAACACCTGCACCCTGTGACTCAGCAGCCCCCAAACTGCCTGTGGTGGGAAGATTCATGGCACTTGTTAACACAGGATTACGCTCATTATTAATACATTCAAAAAGATCAAAATCAAGTCTGGCCAGTTAGCTCAGTTGGTTAGAGCACAGCCTTATAATAGCAAGGTCACGGGTTCAGATCCCCATACTGGCCAGGAGCAAAAAAAAAAAAAAAAAAAGATCAAAATCACTTATGGTAATTATTGCTACATTTCACAATATAGTCCTCGCTCTCCTTCTCAGACCTCAGCTCTGCCTTCAGGTCATATCACCAATTCCTGAGAACCTTCAGTTATCAAGTCCTGTGCCCAGCTCCCCCCTCCTCTCATCCCCAAGCTCTACCCACTAACCTCAATTCACGAGATTGTGACAACCACTGGAAAATTATGATGTAGTTCCACATTGCAAATACTGATGTGCTGTGTTTGTTCTTTCTTCTTGTTGTGACCTTGCTGTGATGAAACAAGGCTTGACCTTCAACTCTCACCTTATTGCGGCATGACAGAGGACAGCTCAGTCTTTAATGCATTAGTCCATTCTGAGAACAAACCACTGTCACTCCTCATGCCCAAAGGCTCCTCGCAGGGCAGTGTGGTGTCGCGATGAAGGTTACCAACCTTGGAGCTGGAGGACATGGGTTCAAATCTCAGCCTCACTAATTACAAGCATGAACACCTTTGGCAAGTAATCTTTCTTCACAGCTATAAAACACAGGTGACAGTAATACGATCTACCTCATAAGGTTGTTCTGAGGATTAAATATATACCCTGCCGACCACTGCCGAACACGCGTACATCAGTCTTAGGGTGAGACTGACTTGGCCAGAATTATATCCATAAGACAAACATCTGGTCACCCCTCTTTAGCTCCCTAGTTGAGCAAATTTCTTCCTTGTCTCTCTTCTTGTCCCAGCCTATAACATACATCATTCTAGAGAATGTCTTTATTGTTTTCTTCACTGCTGTTGATTAAAGTTACTTACAATTGAAATTATTTCTTCATGTTATCTTTCTGTTGTCAAAAATGTCCTCAGTATCTCTCTGTGGCTCTGCGACTACGGACCCTTTGTCCTTTGGTCTCTACTGTCACATTTCTGGCTCACCTTCTCTGCTTCAGTTCTGTTGTCACTGGCTTCTTTCTTTAGTTACATTGTGCCCATACCTACCTTAGCCACAGGTTTTCAATTCCTACCACCACCAGGAAATTGTTATTTCCTCTTATAATATTTCATTCATGCTTTTGAAATATAAAACTGACTTTTAAAAAGCCACCATTACCGTACTTTTAAAAAACTCTTGGCCCTGTACATTGACATAACAGAGGATTCCAGGTAATTCCCACATTTAAAATCACTTTTTAGAACATGAAATATTTTTTCCCAAACTGGAAATAAAAAGATAAAACTTGGGTAAATTGAAACCTGAAATAAGAAACTGAAGAGGATACTACAAGATAAGGACAAAAAGGAGTGGGTTGCTTTTTAGATTCCCTCCAAGATTAAGTTATACGGATTACAATAATTAAACATGTCACTGAACATCACCTCCAAGGGCCACCCTGACTCAGATTCTGTGTTTCTCCCACCAGGACATTCTTGGAAGGTATTTTCTGCTTAGTTGTATCTTGAACTAGCATGATCCTTTGGAAAAGGATGTAGAATATGCAATTTGAGGAGGGTAGGTTATCTTTAAGAGCTTTGCAGAGCAATGAGCTCCTTTGATTCACCCACAAACAACTGATCAGTAAAACTCTTTAGATACCAGATTGGCCAGGTCTATGGTCTAAAAATGCCCCAGAGAAATTTTTTTTCTCCTTTAGCTTCCTATCATTTGAACTTGTACCCACTTATCTCCCATAGCAGTGTTTCTGGGGCACACTTGAGCTCCTCGTGGGCACATCCACAGCACCATACCTTGGTATAACACAACATGATGGGTAGGATTGTGGAATGAAGGAAACTGCCAGGGAGAACAGTAACCTGGACATGTACACCAAAACAGATAAACATGCTTTGATAGTCAGTTTGGAAATGTGTTCATACACGACCGATACATGTCCTTGCCCACTCTCCCCAAACCTCTACCACTAGTTTACAAGGAACTTTTTCATTTTGCAGAAGACTAGGAGTAACCTCGGACCCTGGGTTAGTCACCTAGTTCTACCAACAAATGCTTCTAATATAACACTTTATTTTTCAACTAATAGAGCCTTTTCAAGAATGAAATTGGGTGGATAGTAAGAAAGGTTAGCATATTTGAGGGGAAAGGGAGATTGGCAAGAGCCAAGCTACACAATAATTGGAGATTGAGGCCTGATGGCAAACTTGGAAGGAAATATGAGAAAATATAAACGTGGGATTTGGATATTGTTTGTGCTGAAATAGCACTAAATAGAAATTAGGCAAAGATTTCTTAATTAACAAATAAATCTGGAGAACTGGACTAACAGACCAAATGCCTTGACAGATGGTCAAAGCTATGAAGAGGTGGGGAAGCTGTCTGAAATCACGGGACAGAACAGAGTGCGAACAATGCGTGAGATGAGTATGAGGAATTGGGGTCAGACTTTAACAGCTGCATTAGTTTCCACTTGCTGCTGTACCAAATTGATATGACCTTAAGGATTAGCTCCATAGAGTAACTGTATCAGAACATACATTATGTTCTAACTCCGGATCATTTATAGTGTTCCCCACTGAAGGCAGGGAGGGGAAGACTCCTTGCACTCTTTTGCAGCTACACATTAATTGGAACCAAATTCTGGACACAGATTACGAAATCCACTTATCATTCAGAGAATAACTCAAGCACTGCCTTCCTTAAGGAAGATGCTCTCCCTATTCTCCAGGCAGAATTAATTTCTCTTCCGTGCATCACTGTCCCTTGTGCTTGCCTTTCCAAAAGTACTTATCATTCTACAATGTTAATTTCCTGTTTTTGTGCCTATCTCCCCTACTGGATAATGAGGTTCATTTGAGGACAGGGACCATGACTCTTACATCTTTGTATTCTAAGCACCTACCACAGTGGCTAACGTAAGAGAGATATTCAACATGTGTATGGAATAAAAACCTATGGGGTGAATTGAGAGGATTCTGCACTTCAGTTTTAGGGGAAGGGGAGAGGGTGGTATTTTGGGAATAAAACTAAATGATAGCAGCCTTCAAATGAGAATAATACACAATAAATCTTTAAGTCCTGAGGACGCATTTGAGAGAGGGAGAGAGACAGGAAACTGATAGGAACCAAAAAATAAAGATTTCCTATGATCGACTACAGATTTAAAAAGCAAGGTTAAAACACAGAAAAGAAAGTTTTGGGCCGGCCCAGCGGCCCACTGGAGAGTGCGCTGCTTGGGAGCGCGGCAGCGCTCCTGCTGAGGGTTCGGATCCCATGTGGAGACCGGTTCCCGCTCACTGGCTGAGTGCGGTGCGGGCGCAACACCAAGGTTTGCGATCCCGTTGCCGGTCAGTAAAAAAGACAAAAAAGGAAAAAAAAAAAAATTTTTACCTGCTATGACTTTTCACATTCTCAACCACACATAGCATACAAATGAATGTAGGAAAAAAACAAAAAGAGAAAAACAGAACAAAACAAAAAACACCAAAAGCCAAGTTCCAGGAAGCGGGGTAAGATACTACATAATACTTAAGCAGACATAACTTTCAGTCAGTTGATGATCCACATTAGAAAAGTGTTTCCAGACACAATTTTATTTTATAAAAAAAAAACATTAACACTAGCTGATTAGGAAGAAGAGAACTGCTTTCATTGTCCCTAGAAATACAAGATGGATTTTGAAGATTCATGAATTCCAAGTTGGATTTGAGAGAAAAAAGAAACTAAAACTCTAACCTAGCCATCTGCAAAAAGACAGAGGTCAAGTGGAGAAAAAAAGACACAGCAGAATGAGTTTTCAAATTTGCTTTCTCTCACACCAAAATCAGTTCACCAAAATCCTTCTCCCTCCACACCTGTCAAGTGCATGACTATTTTATTCTATGCATACTAGTCATTAAAAAGAGAAAAAAACAAGTTATATAACAAGAGGGGAAAAAAAGGTTATGTAACAGTAAAATAAACCTAAAGCTCAACCCTAATAAAGACTGATACAATAATCTGGCAATACCATTCTTTCTCAATAGTTTGTTTTTGTTTTTGTTAAAGGTAACTTTATTTCTGATTTCTAATATATGGAAATTACAGTAGAGAAAGGAAGTTACAGTAGAGAATTAGTAGCCCCCATTTTCTCCTCCTGCCTATCAAGTCATCTCATGGCCAGGTAGAAAGGGTAATTGAACTGGGACCAAGAAAGAAGATGCAAAATAGGTTGGGGTTCCAGGCGCAGAAAGGCAGTAAAACTATACATGGATGAGAAAGGTATGCAGAACCAAGAGGAGAAACACAGGTTAGGAATAGCATCTAAGAAATCCAGTATTTGAAAGGCAGGCAAAGAGGAGTCCAATAAAACAATTGACAAGGATAAACCAAAGACATAGGAGGCCAATTAAGAGGACAGTATCAAGGAGATCATAGAGAAGACTATTTCAAGGAGCCAGCCAACAACAGCACCAAATGCTACAAAGAAAAAAACATACGGTAAATAAGGTAAGGGTAGCACTAAATACGTCCATTGTTCGCAACACAAAAGAATTAGCTTCTAGAAATATTAGAATCTTCCTCCCTAAAGTTTACTTTTTTAGCACAGAGTCCTCTCTCAGACTCCATTCTTATTCCAAACACGTGAATTCAAACACACACACACACACACACACACACACCCCTGTCGATGCCTCCCTGAAAATAAACTGGGGTCAGTTTTGAAAAGTGTTCAAATAGGTGAGAGGAAAGACAGCAAATGCAACTCTCCTTGCTGTTTTCATTTTCCTAAAGGTTAGTGGACCAATTGACTCCACTGATTTGGAACCAAAAACAACCAGAGCATTCAACCACAAAGCTGAAGGTTAACTAATAGCAACCCTGCCATTTTTAGAGCTAGAAAAAAGGTTTTACCAGCTAATCAAAGGTAACATTTTCTTCATTAAATAAATCTCATTAAACTTAGATATCTCAATATGTGGTAGAAAAAGACCAAATAGGCAATAGCAGGTTGGGGTTCTCGCCATGAATCTGCAGCTTCGTAAGTGTAGCAAGTCAGTTAATCTTTTTGGGTCTCAGTCTTTTCATCAGTGAAATTAATTATTGACATTTTCAAATCATGTTCCATAGACCATTTAGAAGGCTGTGGATTTTTTTTTTTTTTTTGACCAAAGGATCCTAAAATATATGGTCTTAAATATCATTCTTTAAATAAATAAATAGTGAAAGTTTTTAAAACCTTAACAAAAAGACTAGCACACTCAAGTGTGTCATACATCAAATTGTAACAGAGACTAGCTTGTACTGTCAGTTTAACTTTTGGGGGGCAGACCTTAGAATAAATCTCCCTCTGACCTATCTATGTATATAGTTAAGCATAGATGAATCCTAGATATAACTCTGCACTGATTTTGTTTTGTTTTGCTTAACTGGAAACTCATGACCTTTTGAACTACCACTACCACCAAAAGAATATGTCTGGACTAGCCTGCTGGAGGATGAAAGATGTGGAGCACAGCAGAGTCACCCCCTATGTCCCAGCCAAGGCCATCCCAGATCAGCCAATAGCCAGCCAACCCCCAGATGTGTGAGCAAGCCCAGCAGAGATCAGCCTATCCCAGTCCAGATCAGCTGAACACAAAAGAATTATGAGCTAAATAATGACTATTGTTATTAAACTATTCTTATAAAACCTCAAACTAGTTTGTTTCTGTATAGATAAAAACCATACAAATAATTGTGCTGTTAGCAACTATGTAATGTCATTAATATGTCATGTTATAGATAATATTATGCTTACTGTCAGGTTTGAGTGTCTCTCTGACTTTCATAGGAATAAAAGCAGTGGTTATATATGGATCACCATTCAATACAGAAACAAATTTTTCCCCTCATTCATCTTTTAAGTTTCTAGATCAGTTTAATTAAAAATTGTATAATTGTTTCCATTTGATATTATACACGTGTGTGAACCATGACTTTACTGGTATTAGACAACCCAAATAATTACCAGGGTTAAGGTGTATGCTGAAGCTGAGATAACTGGCATAGTTTTAATTTTTTATATTTATAAATAAAATATAAACACAGATATTTTTGTTAATAAAAAAGACTAAACTAAAAACTATTTTCTTTAATAAAATATTTATGACACATAGAAAAGTACAGAGAATAAAATAACTAACACCTACATAGCCACTACTTTGAATAATATCAACATTTTCCATTTTCTATTTCAGAATCTTTTACAAAAACTATAACATTACTGATGCCATGGAGCACTAGTCCATCCTTTTTGAAAACCATTGCACTTCTTTCCTCCCCAGGAGTATAACTTTACTGAATCTGGAGACTGTGCCTCCTTACATTTTATAACTGCATTGCATATGAATGTGTCCATACATCATATGATACCTGTATATATCATATATTCATATCATATATATGCACATGCATATACATATGTATATAAACATATATATACATATATATATAATACATAAATAACATATTTTCAAATTGTTAGCCAAATTGGTAGACTCAATTTGCCCAGCTAACAGGAATGTATAACAGCTTATATTTCCACATATCCCCACCTTCTGTTGATATTTTCAGACTGTCACTTAGTTGACTCTAAACTTGTATTTCATTGTTCTAATTTTTATTTCATGACTAATAGTAATACTAAACAGTTTTTCATGTGTTTATTAGGCTTTTATTTTTCTCTTCTACGGATTTCCTATTAATATCTTTTTCCCATGCTTGCAAATGTCATCTTCCAACCTGCATTGGTTTTTAAGCTTTCAACATGTGTTTTGTCATTATAAAAGTTTTCAATTTTGATGCAGTTGAGTTCATTAATTTGTGTTTATGGTTAGGTAATAAATATTTTCTCCCACATTTTCTTCTAAACTTTCAAGTCTTGCTTTTCACATTAATCACTATAAAATTTATTTCATGTATGATATAAAATAAGTTATCTAAATTTATCTTTTTTTATGTGAATAGCCAATAGTCTAAACCAATTTATTGCATAGACTACCTTTTCAATAATGACTTTTAACATCACTACTGTTACATAGATAGATCTGTTTCTGGAGTCTCTGTTTTACTTCTTCGGCCAATGCCACTCCGTTTTAATTACTGTAACTTTATAATAGGTCTTGTTATCAGGTAGTAAAAGTGACCCCAACATACTGAAATTCTTCAAAATCATTTTGCCATGTCTTAGCTTTTTATTCTTCAAATAAATTTTAGGAGAAGCTCATTGGGTATCAAAAAGATTATGACTGGGATTTGATTATAAAATGCATAAATTTACAGATTAATTTGAGGAGAATTGATATATTTTATTCTTATATTTAAAATATGATGGTACTTCAAAAAGTTCTTGGAAAAATAGAATTAAGAGACATGAATCTTTCCATGAAATTTTTGAAGATCCCATATATGTTTTATTATTTTTAGGGCTTCTTTGAGTTCATGTACAATTTTACTCATACAGGTATTATGTCACCTTCTTAGATTAATTGCTAAGAATCTTATCATTTGTGTTTCTATTGTGAATAAGATCTTTATTATCATTGCTCTGATTAGTGCAGGTATTTTATTATTATTTGCTCCTTATGTGTAAAAATGTTATCTACTTTTTGTTGCTCTTATATCCATCAATTTTGTTGAAATTTCTCATTAATTTCAATACTTTCAAGATTCTTTTGCGCTAAAGGCATTAAGCAATCATTCAACATGTTCCTTTTTTAAAAAATCTTCCCACCTAATTTCTCTTTCTTTTTATGTTGCACTGGCTCAGACAACTCCTAATTTAAAAAAATAGAGAGACCTTCAGATACTTTTAAGTTAATATCTATATTTTTCATCATAAGCTAAAACAGTTGCAACAGTTGTGATTTCCAATGTCTTAAAACATTGACTTAAACTAAAACTGCTACACAGCCAAATCTAACATATGCTAATAGAGGTTAAGAAGGTCAAACAGTGATTCCTTTGGAGTGGGGTTAATAACTGTGAAGTGGCATGAGGAAATCTCTTGGGGTGCTGGTTTTGATATGGGTTTTGATTACATGAGAGGGTGTTAACATAGTTAAAACTCACTGAACTATACACATACGATATTTCCATATTATTTTGTGTATACTGAAATATAAAAATTTACTAAAATAATTAATATTATAACTGTAATCACCTTTTAACTGTAATGTAACTGTTACATAATTTTTTAAACTATAGTGAGGAAATATCCACTATCATGCATTTTTTTTAAAAGTAATTAGAAAATATCTCTCTTAACAGTCATAATTTAAATCATTTCTTTTTCTTCATGAACTCAAATTCCCATTCCACTTGCCCCACATTTTATCCAATGTAATATGTTAAGTTTCAAAGTTTTTATGTATTACCTTGCCATAATTCTGTCCCCCAAAAAGGTAAATATATTAAAACAAAAACAAATTAAAATAGGTAAATAAAATACGAGTACAAGCTATTTTCTTTCCTAAGACCAAAATACTCTAGCTATTGAAGTTTTCATTGAGTTATAATCCCCTTATATAAATTTAAGGCCAATAAAATAGTACTCATAGAAATAATATATGAGAATAAAAGAAAAGTTTTAAAAATAATGTTATGCACCTGGTCAGTATGCAGAGCTTCTGCAGGCTGTGTGGTGGTGTCATCTGGGCATCTTGCCAGCTGTGGCTGGAGAGAAAAGCACTGAGGAGCAGCCGTAGTCATGCCACTCTATCCCACGCTTAATACTGTGCTCTAGGACTGATGGCAACAACACACCCAGGGACCTTACCAGCGACAAACTCATCCCCCACAGCTGCCACAGACACTGGTGCCACATAACTGCTCCACCACAGCCACTGCCACCACAAGGGCAGCTCACTGCCACAGCAGCAGCGACTACCACTTCATGGGCAGCGCACTGAACACTCAACAACATTGACAGAAGGAGAGACATCAGCAGAGCCCAGGAAAAGGGATGAGTGCAGACCCAAATCCCACTGGCCCAGCCCACAGGGAGAATTACATCACCACACACAGTAGCACATCTGGGGATGGGAGGTACGTATGCAGCCCATGAGATTGCCTTGATCAAGAGAGAGACACACTTGGACACCCCCAAGAGCACAGAAATCTGGGATGCCCAAATAGAGTAAGGAAGAAAGTTCCCAATCACCACACACCCACCCCCCAATTGGGGGAAGCAAGGACCCAGG
Organism: Galeopterus variegatus; assembly: GCF_000696425.1. NCBI lineage: Eukaryota > Metazoa > Chordata > Mammalia > Dermoptera > Cynocephalidae > Galeopterus > Galeopterus variegatus. The sequence goes on along the minus strand of NW_007730467.1, from coordinate 28,509 downwards.
TGGAACCTTTCCCCCTAGGAAAGAGGAAAGAAAAAACCCTTCCAGTGACATCGATTCAAACTGAGTAGCTCCAATATAACTCAGTGCACCCATCAGGGTTACAGGATGCTAGTCAGGGTACCAAGAAGTCCCATCCAGGGTCACACAACCCAGCCAGAGAGTGACAGGACACGTAGGGACTTCTCCCAAGAATTCAAGGGCTTTCACAAGTCTTCAATGAACCAACACAGTGTCAGTAACCTCAGCAAAGAATCAGTACCTAGGCCACAAAGGCACTCACACACAACTCTAATACTGAATATGGCCAAAGTACCCACAGGAGACTACACTACTGCATCTACCCAAAACCATTACCAAAACACCCCGCTCAAAAGTCAATGTAAAACACATCTATAGGAAGAAGTTTCTCTCCTCAAAGCCCACTCCAGAGTAATAGAAGCAACTCCTCTACCAGGTGACCAAACACCAACATAGAGATACTAGAAATAAAAATAAGAAAGAAAGAAAGGAAGAAAGGAAGAAAGGAAGGAAGGAAGGAAGGAAGGAAGGAAGGAAGGAAGGAAGGAAGGAAGGAAG